>NC_066579.1:326788817-327088817 GCF_024323335.1 Lathyrus oleraceus
TTCTCTGCTGGCATCTAGCCCAGTCCTTGATGTGCCACCTCCCGTTGTGCACACGTTACCGAGAGTCAAATACACCATTTATCATTCTGAGCCATCTGAGGGCCCAGATGTTTATGAGAAAATGGACGCCATGAATGACCAATTCCTTGAGCTGCGCAAGGAACTGAAGACTCCAAGAGGGAAAGACCTCTTCGGTAAATCTGTTGCTGAGTTGTGCCTTGTGCCCAACGTTAAAATCTCTATCAAGTTCAAAGTGCCTGACTTTGAAAAATATAAGGGAAACACTTGTCCTCTCAGCCATCTTGTGATGTACGCTCGTAAGATGTCAACACAGACCGAGAATGATCAACTCCTTATCCACTATTTCCAGGACAGCCTGTCCGGTGCCGCACTCAGATGGTATATGGGTCTGGATAGTGCGAACATCCGCTCCTTCAATGATCCTAGGGAAGCTTTCGTCAAGCAATATAAATACAATGTTGATATGGCTCCCGATCGGGACCAGCTGAGGGATATGTCCCAGAATGATAAGGAAACATTTAAGGAGTACGCCTAGAGGTGGCGTGAATTAACTGCGCAGATTGTGCCACCACTCAAAGAGAAAGAAATGGCGAAGATCTTTTTAAAGACTTTAAGCTCTTTCTGCTACGAGAGGATGATATCTAGTGCTCCCTCGGACTTCACCGAAATGGTGAACATGGGAATGGGGCTAGAGGAAGGAGTCCGGGAAGGACGGCTAACCAGAGATGAAGGCTCTTCTGTAAAGCACTATGGGGGCTTTGCAAAGAAGAAGGTGGGAGAGGCACATGCCATGTCTTCCCATATCAAGAGAAGACCTTCTGTGAAGAGGAAGACTGTCCTCCCTGCCAGTAATCAGCATCAGGTGGTTCATATAGCACCTGCCTTCAGGGAAACTCAACATTATCAACATCAACAACAACAACATCAACAATATCAACAACAAAATCGTCCACAACAGCAGGCCTACCAGCCTCGAAACAACACCAATACCAGCACCAGCTACGATAGGAAGAGGGTCACTTTTGATCCAATTCCAATGACCTATGCTCAACTCTATCCGTCACTGATAGATAGAAACCTGATCACTCCATGTGACCCACCTGCTGTACCAGCCAACCCTTAGTGGTGGTACAAGTCTGAGCTACACTGTGTATATCATTCCGGTGCTCCCGGACATGATGTGGAGAACTGTTATCCCCTAAAGATCAAGGTGCAAGAGCTTGTTAGAAGTGGGATTTTGTTTTTCGAGGACGTAGGTCCAAATGTAAAGAAGAACCCATTGCCCGAGCATGGGAAAGTTGTCGTGAACATGGTCCAGTGTTGCCCTGGAAAATATAAAGTCCTGTATGTCAGTCATATCAAGCAATCTTTGGTCGAGACGCACAGACTGTTATGTGGATATAGTCATTATGAGCATGACCATGCCAGGTGCCAGGTGTGCACTGTCAATGAGAGAGGATGTCGCCAAGTCAGGAAGGACATCCAAGAGATGCTGGATCAGGGTGTGATCGAGATACTTCAGAATCATGATGAGGATGAAGTGAATGTTATATCCCCTGTTTTCAGAATACCAGAACCTGTTGTTGTCAGATATGATGGCAGCAAGAAGAAGGTTTCTCCATCTCTTATTATCAAGCCAGCGGGCCCTGTCCCTTACTCTTCAGACAAAGTTGTTCCCTACAGATACAACGCGGTTACGTTGGAATATGGGAAGGAAGTGTCGTTGCTCTCCACTTATGTTGTGAGTATATCTGACGTTAGTGGTGTGACCCGCAATGGTCATGTTTTTTCGACGCCGCCGAAACCCCATGTAGACGTCTTGAGAAGAACTGATGCTGTTGATAATTTTGCCAGTCCTGCGGGGACTTCTTCTTCTCCGAATCCGACACTTGTTGTTGATAAATCCGCTAAAGCTCCTATCCCTGTTGGCCAGAATGGCATTTTGAGAGAGGAATGTGATGATATGTTGAGGCTCATCAAGAGGAGCGAATATAATGTTGTTGATCAGCTGCTTCAAACTCCATCAAAGATATATGTCCTATCTTTGCTGATGAATTCTGAGCCACACCGTGAAGCTTTGCAGAGGGTGTTGGACGTGGCATATGTAGATCACAATGTCACAATTGAACAGTTTGATAGCATTGTTGCAAACATATTTGCTTATAACAATTTGAGCTTTTGCGATGCTGATCTTCCCGAGGAGGGAAAAGACCACAATTTGGCTCTACACATTTCCATGAACTGCAAGGATGATGCCTTGTCTAATGTGTTGGTAGACACAGGATCATCGCTAAATGTGTTGCCAAAATCCACTCTGGCCAAACTTTCATACCAGGGGCCTCCCATGAGGCAGAGTTGAGTGGTAGTCAAGGCTTTTGATGGATCGAGGAAAACTGTGATTGGCAAAGTTGAGCTCCCAATCAAGATTGGACCTAGTGATTTCCATATCACTTTTCAGGTCATGGATATACACCCATCATATAGATGCTTGCTTGGCAGACCATGGATTCACGAGGCAGGCGCCGTGACATCCACCCTACACTATAAGTTAAAATTCGTCAAGAATAAGAAGTTGGTGGTGATAGGGGGAGAGAAGGATCTCTTGGTAAGCCATTTGTCTTCCTTTTCCTATATAGATGCTGAGGATGAGGTTGGGACTCTGTTCCAAGCCTTATCTATTGATGAGCCTTCAAGGAAAGGATCTTCTTCATTTGCGTCCTACAATGATGCGAAGTTGGCCATTGAGCATGGTGCGACTACTGGTTTAGGACAAATGATTAAGCTGGAAGACAATAAATCCCTGGCTGGCATATGGTACTCTTCGGGCATTTCCAACGAGCGTGGTTTGTTCTAGAGTGGTGGTTTTATCCACACTATTGAAGACCAGGAGGCTGCTGCTATAGTGGAAGATGATGCAGAGGAAGATTCTGGCAACTTTGTCATCCCTGGAGGAATCTGCAATAATTGGGTCATTGTTGATGTTCCAACTGTTGTCCACAAGTCCACGTAATATGTTTATTTGGTTTTAAAACCCTTCTCCCATGCCAAAAGGAGAAGTGATGACATTGTTGGCACATTAATACAATGATATTCATTCAAAAATTACATGTTAAATGTTTGTTTTTCCCAAATTATTTTTGCTTTTTGCTTTTTGCATGAAATTGGTGATCACCATAAAACCCTAAAAATAGAATAAAATCAATCTTTTCATCTGCATAATGATTTGCCTTGTTTGAATTCTGAAATCTCTTTTTATATCCAAAATCATTATGCAGGTTGATCAAACCCATTGAATATAATGATCCAACACCATCTCCCAACTTTGAGTTCCCTGTATTTGAGGCCGAAGAAGATGATGTTGAAGAGATTCCTGATGAGATTACCCGTCTGCTTGAGCACAAAGAGAAGATCATTCAGCGACATCTTGAGAATCTGGAAACAGTCAACTTGGGGTCTGAAGACTGCGTTCGTGAAGTGAGGATTGGGGCACTCCTGGGAGAGCCTGTGAAGAAGGGGTTGATTGAGTTGCTACGAGAATACGTCGACGTCTTTGCCTGGTCGTATGAAGACATGCCTGGTCTAGATATTGATATCGTGCAACATTTCCTGCCTTTGAAGCCTGAGTATGCGCCTGTGAAGCAGAAGCTCAAAAGAACTCATACTGATATGGCAGTGAAGATTAAAGAAGTTCATAAGCAAATTTATGCAGGGTTTCTGGTGACTTCTACATATCCTCAATGGGTGGCCAATATTGTGCCTGTGCCTAAGAAAG
The DNA here is from genome assembly GCF_024323335.1 of Lathyrus oleraceus. Taxonomy (NCBI): domain Eukaryota; kingdom Viridiplantae; phylum Streptophyta; class Magnoliopsida; order Fabales; family Fabaceae; genus Lathyrus; species Lathyrus oleraceus. Next base: position 326,792,611 of record NC_066579.1, read on the forward strand.
ATGGAAAAGTCCGAATGTGTGTGGAATATCGAGACTTGAATAAAGCTAGTCTGAAAGATGATTTTCCTCTACCACACATTGATATGTTGGTAGACAATACAACTAAATTCAAAGTCTTCTCATTTATGGACGGATTTTCCGGTTATAATCAGATTAAAATTGCACCCGAGGATATGGAGAAGACAACATTCATCACACCTTGGGGAACATTATGTTATCGAGTGATGCCCTCCGGTTTGAAGAACGTCGAAGCCACGTATCAACGTGCGATGACTACCTTATTTCATGATATGATGCACAAGGAGATCGAGGTATATGTTGATGATATGATCACGAAGTCGAGAACGGAAGTTTAACATGTTGAGCACTTGTTGAAGCTTTTTCAGCGTTTGAGGAAGTACAAACAACGTCTGAATCTGAACAAGTGTACATTTGGAGTCCGTTCTGGCAAGTTACTGGGCTTTATTGTTAGTGAAAGAGGTATTGAAGGTGATCCCGCCAAGGTCAAAGCAATACAAGAGATGTTTGCGCCCAAAACTGAGAAGCAAGTCTGAGGTTTTCTTGGCCGCTTGAATTATATTTCCAGATTTATATCTCACATGACTGCCAGATGTGAACCTATGTTCAAGCTCCTCTGGAAAGATCAGTGTCATGATTGGACCGAGGATTTCCAAAAGGCCTTTGACAGTATCAAAGAGTATCTGTCTGAGCCTCCGATTCTGTCTCCGCCTGTTGAAGGGAGACCCTTGATTATGTACTTGACTGTTCTTGAGAACTCTATGGGTTTTGTATTGGGTCAGCAAGATGAATCAAGAAAGAAGGAGTATGCCATATACTATATGAGTAAGAAGTTCACTGATTGTGAGTCTCGGTACTCAATGCTTGAGAGGACATGTTGTGCTTTGGCTTGGGCCGCTAAGCGTTTACGCTAGTATATGTTGAATCATACGACTTGGTTGATATCCAAAATGGATCCAATCAAGTATATCTTCGAGAAGCCTACTTTAACTGGGAGGATTGCCTGTTGGCAGATGTTGTTGTCTGAGTATGATATTGAGTATCGAGCTCAGAAAGCTATTAAAGGTAGTATCTTGGCTAACCACTTGGCACATCAACCAATTGAGGATTATGAGTCTATTCAGTACGACTTCCCAGATGAGGAGATTATGTATTTGAAAATGAAAGATTGCGATGAGCCTACGCTCGATGAAGGGCCGGAGCCTGGTTCCCGATGGGGTATGGTGTTTCATGGCGCTGTTAATCAGTATGGAAATGGTATTGGGGCAGTGATTATTACTCCTTAAGGCACACATTTTTCTTTTACAGCAAGGCTAACTTTCAAATGCACGAATAATATGGCGGAATATGAGGCCTGTATTATGGGATTGGAAGAGTGTATTGATCTTAGGATTAGCCTGGCCTCATCCCATATAGAGATTATGCGAGGAGGATTTCAACATTCTTTACTGAGGTTGACTTCCATCATATTCCTCGAGATGAGAATCGGATGGCAGATTCTCTTGCTACACTTGCTTCAATGATTATGGTGAAATATTGGAATGAAGTTCCCAATATTACTATGATGCGCTTGGATAGACCAGCTCATGTATTTGCAGTTGAAGAAGTGAAAGATGATAAGCCGTGGTATTATGATATCAAGTGTTTTCTTTAAAGTCAGATTTACCCGTCTGGGGCATCTGTTAAAGATAAGAAGACTTTGAGGATATTATTTGGCAGTTTCTACCTCAATGGCAATGTGCTTTATAAGAGGAACTTTGACATGGTTCTGCTCAGATGCGTGGATAGACACGAAGTAGACCTGTTAATGACTGAAGTCCATGAGGGTTCATTTGGAACTCATTCCAATGGACATGCTATGGCTAAGAATATGTTGAGAGCAGGCTACTATTGGCTGACAATGGAGTTTGACTGCTGCAAATATGTGAAGAAATGCCACAAGTGTCAGATTTATACGGATAAGATTCATATTCCCCCGACACTTCTGAATGTTATTTCCTCACCATAGCCTTTCTCTATGTGGGGAATTGACATGATTGGCATGATAGAGCCAAAGGCGTCAAACAATCACCTTTTTTTTCTCATAGCAATTGTTTACTTCACCAAGTGGGTTGAAGCGGCATCATATGCAAACGTGACCAGGCATGTGGTTGTGAAGTTCATCAAGAATCAACTCATATGCCGATATGGGGTGCCAGACAAGATCATTACTGATAATGGATCTAACTTGAACAATAAGATGATGAAAGAGCTGTGTAGCGAGTTCAAGATTGCGCGTCATAATTCTTCTCCTTATAGACCCAAGATGATGGGGCTGTTGAAGCTGCTAACAAAAACATCAAGAAGATGGTTGTTACGTACAAAGATTGGCATGAGATGCTGCCATTTGCTTTGCATGGTTATCGTACATCCGTCCGCACTTCAACAGGGGAAACTCCTTTCTCTCTTGTATATGGCATAGAGGCTATGCTCCCCGTGGAGGTTGAGATCCCATCAATGAGAGTCCTGATGGAAGCCAAGTTGACTGAGGCTGAATGGGTTCAGAGTCGTTATGACCATCTGAATTTGATTAAAGAGAAGAGATTAACTGCCATGTTCCATGGTCAGTTGTATCAGCAAAGGATAAAGAAATCCTTTGATAAGAAGGTCAAGCCTCGTGTGTTCTAAGAAGGTGACCTCGTGCTCAAGAAATTCTTGTCTTTCGCGCCCGATTCTAGGGGAAAGTGGACTCCAAACTATGAAGGTTCGTATGTTGTTAAGAGAGCCTTTTCCGGCGGTGCTTTGATACTTACAACTATGGATGGGGAGGATTGCACTCGTCTTGTGAACTCAGATGCAGTCAAGAAATACTTCGCCTAAAATAAAAACAGAATAGCTCGCTAAGTTGAAAACCCGAAAGGGCGGCTTAGGCAAAAATGAGCATCTCTGTGGATTGAAAACCCGAAAGGGCGGTCCAGGCAAAAGTTAGAGACATAAATATATATATATATATATATATATATATATATATATATATATATATATATATATATATATATATATATATATATATATATATATATATATATATATATATATATATATATATATATATCCCACTAGATTGAAGTACCTCACCCTGGGGGCAATCGAGGCAAAAATTAGGGATTTGGCAAGTAACTGCATCCTGACAAGACTTTGTTCTACAACTGTCGTCTGTCAAAGATTCTCGCTCAGTCATCGTCAACTGAAGCTTCAAATACATTGGATTCAGAGTTGGTGGAGAAACGGTCATTATGTTCAATGTAGCCCTTTTCCCAATATATATCACCAATTTCAAATTTATAAAGATCCATGGAGTCTCGCCATTTGCAGACTACCATTCCATCAAATAAATTTGAGCCTTTATCCAATTATTTGCACTCTTATTTGTTTCTGTTCAACAATGACTGAAAGGATAAATGGAAAGTCTTCAATGCTCTCCCAAGGATAGTACGATCTCCAAAAGGGTAAGACATTTGTTCATATTCCTAGCATGTTTGTATCGTCTTCATCATCTTTCAGGTTGTCTCCTCAGCGAGCGTAAAGAAGGGTGATACATCATCAGATCCCCAGGAAGTCTGGAGTTTTGGCCTTGATCTTTTGGAGAGGTGTATCCGTACATCCTCAGACCCCTAGAGAGTCTGACCCTAGCATTTGTGTTTTATCAATTATATGGTTGTTATCCCTTGTGTGGACTGACCTAAAATCCCTTATAGATTGATAAAAAATGATATGCTATCTTTTTTTCGAGGCAGCTGGCCTTTCCCTCGGTGTAAGTGGAAATCTCCCGCAGAGTGAGCAGGAATTCCCAACATGAGTGGAAATCCTCAGCAGTTCGGCTTATAGTTTCTCCCCAACAGGTTTGCCTACAACTCATCCCCGGTAGGGTTGCTCACACTAGACTGTCCCCAGTTGGATCGCCTACAGTCTTTCCCCAGTGGAGTTTCCTGATCAGGGCATGATAATTTGTTATTCCCCTCATTTTTGATAAGTTGAGCTGGTGGTAAGGATGTAGTATCTATCCCCAGCGGAGCGTTGGTTCTCTTTCCTCCTAGCAGAGATATCTCTCCAGTAGATAAGAGGAAGTGTGTTAATTTCTGGAACTTCTGTTTGGTGGTTATTCCCCATAGAGTTTCACGTCATCCCTTGATGAGTTCCCTAGTAGAGTCTCTTCTACGACGGAATCTTATCCATGTTGAACTCCCCAGTAGAGTTTCCTCCATGATGGATCTTTTGTTTGCTCAGTGGAAAATCCCTGGCGGTGACTCTGTAGTTTCCCCAGCGGAGCAATTTGTTCCTTCTCCCGGTGGCAGAGATGTTGCTTCAGCGGTTAGAAGAGAATGCTTGATTAATGTGCTTCTATTTGGTGGTTGTTCCCCATAGAGTTTCGTACTATTTCCTGATAAGATCCCCTGTAGAGTTTCTTCTTTGACAGATCTTATCAATATCTCTGCATGTTCCCGAAAATTGTTGGAAGATCCCCGGAAGTTGGCAGTTGTGACCTTTTGGCTGATCCCCAACAGCGGTCTCTGATCCCCAGTGTTGGTCTTTGTCCCCGGCAGTGACTCTGGTTGATCCCCAGCTGCAGTCTGCGTCTCCTAGCATTTGGTGCTCCCTACCAGATTGGATTTCTCCTATGGGCCTAGCCTTCTCTTTTGAGATGTTATACCGGATGTCTGTCCATTGTTTCTTGGACCTGTTTGTGTTAGATTTGTCTGTTTGTCAGCATTAATCATACATAAACCATGCATATACATGCATAATGATAGCATCCAAATATTCATGTTGCACTTTTTTTCCATATATCTTTGCTTGTTATCTCCTGCTAGTGGTGAAATGTTCCTCCCCAAGCAGATGATTGTGTCTGATCTCTCCATTAGAGTCAGCCCTTTAGGTAGAAAGTGTCTATCTATCCTTCATCATTCCCCACTGAGTTGTGTCATCGTGGGTGATTATTGTTTCAATTTCCTCCCTAAATATGTATTGGGATAGAATTACTCCCATGAGTTATATCCTCATTAGGTTGAGTCATGGTTCATTGTGTCTCTCTAGTTTGTGCCTAGATTGACTTCTTTCTTGTTGTTTCCCCTGCAGTTTCCATGTGGTTTGGTTGTTCAATTACTCAGTAACCAGTATTTGTCCACCTTTCCCTAGCAGATATTGTGGCCTTCTACCCAGTAACCGGTAGTTGTAAGTCCTACTTCGGTGGTTTTCTACCCAGTAACCGGTAGATCTAATCCCCTATTTGTTGATTATCTTTATCCAATATTCGGTATTGATATTCCTTCACTTTTGAGTATACCCCCCAGTAACCGGTGATATATCTCCTGCATGATTGCTTTTGTTAAGCAGTTTATCCCGAGCGAGTCATCTTTCGTTTACCCATGTTTGGTGATGATTGTTTCTCCTTTGGATTGGTCATCATTTTATACCCAGTAACCGGTATCCCGATGTCCTTTCTTTTCGGTCGATTTATCCTTTAGTAACCCAGTATCCGGTTGTGGATAATCTTCCATGCGAGTATGTTATCTACATTCTGACGGTAATAGATAATATATCTCATGCACTCTTCAGTCGAAGTCTTTTTCTTCCCCTGTTGAGTAAGATTCGTATTTCCTTGTGAAATCGAATGTCCATCCTGTAAATCGAGTTTGCTTTTTCAGCCCTCCTTTTCGGATGATGAGTGTCTTGGATTTGTTCCCAATTCATGCCTGGTTGGTCACCTATTATATGCCCAGTAACCGGTATCCCTGGTGTTCCTCCCTTCTGCTCCCTATTATGACTTTTATCCCCTGTGGAGTCAGATTTTCTTGAGTTGAGATATACTTTTAGGTTTTCCTCAAATGTTTTGGTTGATTGATATCTCTCACCCTTATACCGGTCTTAGATATTCTTTCCCCCTGAGTGTGTTGTTCTCTCACCCTTATACCTGTGTTTTGAACACATGTCTCTTTGAGTTTATTACCCAGTAACCGGTAATATCTCATTTTTTTTCCTCAGCTGAATCCTTTAGTGGATATTCCCCACCCGAGTCCGGATTTTTATCTGAAGTATCCGTTGTGGATAGTTTTGCTGTATTGGCATATTCCCCAATACATGCATCTTTGCGTCAGCTCGAGTCTTTCCATTGATTTATTTTCATGGAATCCCTTCGTGTCTCCCATCAAATATTCAAGTCGTGACCTGCTCGCGCATTTTACCCTTCTTTTTCCCCAGAGTGTCTGTCTCCCTAGTGAGTGTATTACTCCTTTGGATTCTCAGTATCTACAAATTCCTTTTTCTTTGTGGTTATACAACCCCCATAGAGTATTAACTTTTGCATACATACATTTGCATCATGAGGTCTCTTAGGGACCAAAATTCGTCTCTTTGTTATTATTTAAGCCCATTCTACCACGTCAAGACGAAGATTTTAACCTTCATATCTCCGGCCAAAATGACCTTAAATAGGGGCATCTGTAAGACCCTAATTTTGACCCTAAGATCCCTCATGGCATCATATCATTTCTCATTGCATTTGCCTCAAGGATCATAGCATCTTGGTTCCTTTACCTTAGGGTTGGGACTTGTGTGAGTTTTTTTGAGACCACCAAGCATGCTTGTATTGTACATTATTGCTTTTCTTATTTTATTTACTAACCAAAAGCACACAAATATGTCACTAACTTGTTTTGTTTTGAAGCTTAAGCAATCATGAGATCCCTTGCTCCTAAGAGGCCCTTATGCTCAATGAAATGGCCAGATGAAGATGAAAGCAAGCATGACAATGGTTCCCAAAGCTCTCAATCATCATATATGTCTCCCAAGCATCTCAATTTGCCAATTTGATCAAGATAAACCAAAGGGTTTGAGGCTTGTTTCCCAAGGAAACCCTAATTCAACTGTGCATTGATTGTGCCTTGCCCATGAAGCAACCTCAACCTATGATCAAATTCAATCAATGGAAGTTATTTCATTCATAATTTTATACACATATGAGACTATGTGAGTATCCTCAACCATTCATTTATCAAGATTTGGAGTTTGGACTTGAGAAGTTGACCAGTCAAGTCATCTGGCTAAACTGAGGGTCCCTGAGACCTAACTTTTGATGTCTTTGTCAAATGAAGATGACTCCGAGAGAAAAAATGTTTTTAAGAACCATATGAACAACTTTCATGTTCATCAAAAATCTATTTGAAACTTGTAAGGTCATTATTCATTTCAAAACATTATAGGTCATTTTGACTGAAACCCTAATTTTGGGTCAACTTCCCAAGGACCTAACTCACTCATTTTTTATGATTTTGAGGTGAGACTAATTGCATTGTAAAATTTTGAGATGTTTATTTCAAATGTTATGTTGGAAAAAATTTCATAATCCTAAAAGAAACACATGTGATAATACAAAACATTATAGGTCACTTTGGACCAAAGCCATTAAATCTTGAAAAAAGTCTAACTTTAAGTGCCCATAACTCTCTCATAAAAAATCCAAATGATGCAAAATTTAAGTTCAACTTTATCATCTTGAAAAGATATACAACATTTATGTTGGGGGTTTTTCCATTTGAGGCTTTCATCATTGAAGCAGAAGGGCTTGAAGTTGGTCACTTTGACAAAATTTTCAAAGGCATGTTTTGTGCATCAAACTTCGTGACCAGTTTTCACAATTTTCCAAACTCCAAATGGATTTTTGTCCAACATAGCTTTTGTTCTTTATGTCGAGACCTTTCCAACCATTACCCACATGCCTATGTTTGGAATTTCTATGTATGACTTTCGAAGAGAGGAACATCTGTGACCATTTATGCATTTCATGATGAAACTTCATGCATAAGTAATTGTAATGCAAACCACACATCCAAATCAATTCATCATGCTAACAGCTTGTAAAACCATCAGCTTTTGGGCCTCACATGCGCCTGTACAGGCCCATGCATGGAGGACCCAAAGCTTCATGCACACGAGTTTGTCATACTTTGCTTACAGCTGCAACTATAAATAAACACCTTGCTTCATTCATTTCTCAACCTGAAGGCGCCTAAAGCTCTGCTGAAATCCATTCCCAACCTCTCACCAAAGGAATTTTGAATTTTCATTTCTCTTTTCAAGTTTGAATTTCAACAAAATCAGTTGATCTTCAACACTTATTCCTTAGCCTTGCACTCATACCATACCTCAAGATCAAGCTGCGAGCAAGAGTTTGGTTGGATCGTGCTCATCAAAGTTGCACTTCAAAGGTTTACATCTCAACTGTTTTGATTCGAATCTCATCATATATTATGCTTTGCTTGTGTTTGTTTGGTTCTCTGAAGTCCCCGTGTGAGAGCCAAGCCAATGGTGGCTTTAATTTCATGAATTGATGCATTTCAGATTGAACACCTGGATTTTCCATCTCAAATTTCTCCTTCCATAAGGATCTTGAGAAAAATCCAAGGTTACAGGGGTGATGTACATCACCCCAGCTTTAATTTGGTATAAAGATCATGCAATTTGGTTGAGGTTGCAAGACCTACAATTGGTGGCCGGTTTCTGTTTTCTCGCCGGAGAGGACGGTGGTTTCCACCACCATCCCCATGTGGAACCACTCTGAGCCATTGGATGATGATTACAGTCTAATCTTGGCCTTTGCTCTTTATGACTTTTTTAAATCCAACGTGTGATGTGTTTGATTGTGGAACACAATGAGCGCGCGCCTGAGAGCCTTAGGATCATCCACGTCAATTAATGAATGTTGATCCAAGCGCTGTGGATTTTATAGATTTCCTATTTCTGTTTTATTTTCTTTAATTCCTTTTATTTTCAAAAATTCATAATCTTTTATTTGGAATCACAAAAATATGGGACCAATTGCAAAAAATTTCTTTTAAAATCTAATTTCATAATGTGATTTTTAATTATTTTTGTAATTCCATTTAATATTTTTTGTGAATTATTTTGTTTTAATTGTTTTTAATTTATTTTAAATACTTTCTGATATTCAAAAATGCCAAAAATATTTTCTTAACACATTTGGATCATGATAAGTCTATGAAAACATTCTCATCAATTTCTTAATTGATTTTAGATTTATTTGAGATTTTAATTCATTTGTGTTATATTTTAATGCTTTTAATTGATTTTAAAATAGTTTCTGTTTTCAAAAAATGTTGAGAAAATTTGTCAAACCTTGTTTGACCATATTACACTTATGATGACCCAATTGAACTTATCCAAGTTGATTTGAATTGGATTTGAAGTTTGACCTTACTTTGTTCATTTTATTTTATGTATTATTTTAATTCCAAAAAAATACCAAAAATATGTTTGACCTTTTTTGACTTCTAATCTTCATTTCACTTTTGTTTACCACTGATTGATGTTGATTCCATTCATATTTAATCATTGTGTTTTGGTTATGTCATTTGAATTTCCATTTTGTACATTCAATCTTCATCTCTCATCTTCTTCTTTTTCTTTTGACCAATGAGTTAATGATTTGTGGTTAGCCTTGACATATGAAAGGCTTAACCTTCTTTGATCCAAATCAAATTCAATTTGATCAAAGATCAAGTGAATTACTTTGTGTCCAAGATATGTTGCTTCTTGGTCAAGCAAAAAACCTAAAATCCATACAAGATCATTCTTCTTTTCTTTTGGCATGGCAAGTTGTAGGAGCTTGGCTTACTAGTCATGATATCAAACTTTTGTTTATTTGCCTTTAGTTTTATTGACCGACCTCAGATAGGTGTGACTACTACATTACATAGCGCTAAATTGCCTTATGGCACACTAACACTAACCACTAATTACTAACTTTTAATTCAAGCATTTAATTCTTGCAATTTACTTTAATGCAATTTAATTTCTTGCTCATTTATTCATATTGCCTTTTCCTTTTACTCATTTGAGCTCATGTTTATGTTTATTCTATTTTTCTTTTGCTCACTTGAGCATATTATTGTGTAAATATATTATTGCCTTGTGTTTGTTTTGTCTTTGTTTGTGTGAACCCAATGCAAAAAGGAGAAAGGAATTAGAATTAGGACCTTACCTATGCTTAATGGAGTTCAAGAGCAACTAGGCCTCATGCCTTTAGAATGCTAAATTTGTTGAAGAGCAACTAGGCCTCATACCTTTAGAATGCTTAAATCTTGAAGTTGACTTGAAAGGACCCCTAATCTAAACTCTCTTTGTCCATTCCTCTTATTGCATTGTGAACTTTTTGATTGTTTGTTCTTGTGTGATAGGGAATCCAAACTTGAGATAGTAAGAAGGACCATTGTCATGGATAACCAAGTTAAGAGAAATACAAGCCAAATGGATATCCTAGGGGCTTGATTGAATATTTGTTTGGTTGCTTGAGTTAATTGCTAAGTCCAAAGGAAAGGAGCATCTTGAATCATCTTTATGATTTCAAACAAGGAACTCCAAGGGTTTTATTCTCTTCTCTCATCTTTGCATGTTTAGGACTAGCCCTTCTCTTCTTCTCTCCACTCTAACCCAAGCCAAACTCATTTTTGTGCAAACATTAACATTGTTTTCAAAACTAGAAACCTAGGCCATATGCCTTTGATTTTTCAAACTCTTTTCATTCAATACTTATTTTGAATTGAATCTTAAGTTAACTTTGACTTAATTTTGTGAATACTTCTAACTTGTAAATACAACTCACTCAAGTTGTTTTTGTGGTTCCAATGGCCACTTTTGTTAAACCTTTTTAACAAACATTAGCCATAGGTTTGAGTTATCATAATGGTTGATGTAAACCTCACCTTATCCTTAGTGATTGGACTATAAGTCTTCCATACTTATTATAGGGTGGATCCCTCACTAGTATGTTGAAGCTCTCCTCACATGGTGGATTGTTGGTTTAGGTTGAGTTTTCTCCCTTTGATAACAAAAGACCTTAAGGCTTTTGATCAAATAAATTCACCAATCTTTGAGATTTTTACCCCGAACTACGAGGTTTTGATCCTACCTTTGTGATGGTACGTAGGCAATGGGTTCATCCACTCAAACAACAAAATTGTAAATATTGTATATTCTTTTCTCGTCTCCCCAATCATGTTTGCACAAATATTTTCACAAATACCAACCTACAATACACTTTGCAAAAAGGGCTCCCTTAGAGTACTAAGGATGTTTTGGGTGCTTAAAACCTTCCCATTGCATAACCAACCCCCTTACCCAGATCTCTGACATTTTTATTAGTTTTTGATTTGATAAAACTTCTCGGTTTTTATTCGCTTTCTAACCTTTCCTTTAGATAAATAGAAATGCGGTGGCGACTCGAATTGTATGCTTACTTTTGATTTAGTCAATAAATCATAAGGTAACGAATACCCTGCTACATGTACTGACTGATAATCTTCAATGGGTTGGTGAGCTAAATGGTCATCCAAGACACTACATTTAATCGCTTTCTGAGATCGGTATTCAATATTATACTCTGATAACAACATCTTCCAACGGGAAATTCTCCCAGTTAAAGCAGGCTTCTCAAAAATATACTTGATTGGATCCATTTTGGATATCAACCAAGTGGTATGATTCAACATATATTGACGCAGACACTTAGCAGCCCAAGCCAAACGCATAACAAGTCTTCTCAAGCATAGAATACCGAGTCTCACAGTCGGTGAACTTCTTACTGAGGTAGTAAATAGCATATTCTTTCTTTCCAGTCTCATCTTGTTGACCAAGAACATAACCCATACTCTCTTCAAGCACAGTCAAATACAGGATCAACGATCTTCCTTCAACAGGCGGAGACAGAATCGGAGGCTCAAGCAGATACTCTTTGATACTGTCAAAAGCTTTCTGGAAGTCTTCGGTCCAATCACAAGACTGATCTTTCTGAAGAAGCTTGAATATAGGCGCACATGTGGTAGTCATGTGTGAAATGAATCTCGAGATATAATTCAAGCGGTCGAGAAAACCTATGACTTGCTTCTCAATTTTGGGCGCAGGCATCTCTTGTATTGCTTTGACCTTGGCAGAATCAACTTCAATATCCTTCTCGCTGACAACATAGCCCAACAACTTACCAGAACTAACACCAAATGTACACTTATTGGGATTCAAGCGGAGTTTATACTTCCTCAAATGCTGGAATAGCTTCAACACATGCTCAACGTGTTCTTCTTCATCAATAGATTTAGCAATCATATCATCAACATAGACTTCAATCTCTTTATGCATCATATCGTGAAAAGAGTAGTCATTTCTCTTTGGTAAGTTGCACCAACATTCTTTAAACCGAAAGGCATCACTCTATAACAGAATGTTCCCCAAGGTGTAATGATTGTGGTCTTCTCCATATCTTCGGGTGCCATCTTGATCTGATTATATCCGGAAAATCCATCCATAAATAAAAAGACTTTGAACTTAGTTGTATTCTCTACCAACATATCAATGTGTGACAGAGGGAAATCATCTTTTGGACTAGCTTTATTCAAATCTCTATAATCAACACACATACAGACTTTTCCATCCTTCTTCGAAACGAGCACAATATTGGCCACCCATTGCGGATACTCAGCGGTCACAAGGAAACCAGCATCAATATGCTTTTGCACTTCTTCTTTGATCTTCACTACCATCTCAGGATGAGTTCTCCTCAACTTCTGCTTAACTGGAGGGCATCCTGGCTTCAATGGCAATCTAGGCTCCACAATCTCAGAATCCAAACCAGGCATGTCTTGATTGGACCAGGCAAACACATCTGAATATTCTCAGAGAAGATCAATCAACCCCTTCTTTACTTCAGGACACAGTCGAGACCCAATCTTGACTTCCTTCACATCATCCTCGGAACCCAAGTTGACTAATTCAATCTGCTCTTCAAATGGCTGAATGGTTTTTTCCTCGTGCTCAAGAAGACGAGACAATTCATCACTTACTTCTTCATCACTTTCCTCCTCAGCCTCAAACACAGGGAATTCAAAACGAGTAAACACGGGGTCTTTTCCCTGGCAACGGCACCAATTTGATCCGTTGTCGCACACGGGTCAAAACGAGTAATAATATATAGTAAACGGAAAGCGACACCTCGAGTATCGTATCGCAAGGACTCTTGACAAATTAACCAAGTATGAAAACAAAATATGGGGGTTTCAATTCGATTTAGAATGAGTGATTATGAAAAGTGATTAAAAAATGTGATTATAGAATAAGCTGACACGAACCAACCTACTGCATCATCTTCCGACTTATCATTGATTCTTATAAAATTCCAAATCCCTAACGGGTCTGCTCCTATTCGATTACAATTACCATTAACAAGCGTAAAGGAAATTATGCGAGTAATATTCCCAAATTCCGAATTAAGCAAACGGATTAAAAACTATTGCGAATTAAGCAGACGCAACTTGATCGTTCGTGATAAAATAAAAGCTATGTTAACATGAAATTGATTCGGGATCATCATTCATCAATCGAATTTAAGGATTCTATCCTATAGCAACAATTAGATTAAGCAAATAATTGGAATTATAAGAAGAATTCAAAGGAAACAAATTGGAATTAATAAAAACCTCAAAGCGGATTCTGAATTACAGCAGGTTGATTCAAAAGGGATTAGTTCTCCATAGTCATCTTGCTAGCTCTCAAAAAATCATACATCATCAGAAAAACGTAACCCTGGTTTTGGCTGCCTAACCTAGGTAAAAACACCCAAACCCGTTTCACAACTCAACCGGGTCAAATGTACGATCCAGGCCCAATACAACTAACCCAAACAAAATATAAAAATAATACAGCAGCTTCAACAAAATTTCTGGCCCTGCTACAGTCTGATTCAACTCTCAACTTTTGAACAAAAGTTGTAGATCTTTTTCTTAGCTTTCCATCGACTGGTAGCACGTCTCAATCCGATACTCCTAGCTCAAGATATGATTTTTCTCACGAAAGCTGCTAATGCTGAAAATTAAATACGAAAATTAAATAAGTGCAAAAATAACATAAATTATGAAAACACATTAAAACATAAAAATAATCAAAGCAAACCGAAGAAATGCTTAAGTACAAACATGGAAGAACGTGCATCCAAAATGCACTGATCAATTACCGTGAATGAACCCTCCGCTACGGAAACTGGGTTACGCATCTTCAGCTCTAACCACTGATGAATCTTGTTGAAAACCCAAACCGGCTCTGCTCTTATTGTCGGAGACCTCTACCATCTGTCCCCACTGATCAGACTGACCCTCTTCAACAATCTTCTTTGCATCTTTGAATGAGGACATGGGTGCCCCAACTTTCTTTTCTTCAGCAATAGATAAGGCTTGGAACGGAGTTCCAACCTCTTCCTCAGCTTATACGTAAGAGAAAGATGACAGGTGGCTGACCAACAATGCCTTCTCCCTTCCAACAATAACCAGCTTACCATTCTTGACAAATTTGAGCTTCTGATGCAACGTTGAAGTAACGGCTCCTGCCTCATGAATCCATGGCCTTCCCAACAAAAAGCTATAGGCCAGGTGGATATCCATTACTTGGAAAGTAATTTGGAAATCACTCGGACCTATCTTCATAGGAAGGTCCACTTCATCGATCACAGTCTTGCGAGAACCGTCAAAAGCTTTGACGATCACGCCACTATATCTCATAGGAGCTCCTTGGTATGACAACCTGGAAAGAGTTGACTTCAGAAGTACGTTCAAAGAAGATCCAGTGTCTACCAATACATTGGGACAGAGCGTCATCTTTGCAGTTCATTGAGATGTGCAGAGCCAAATTATGATTTCTTCCCTCCTCAGGGAGTTCTTCATCACAGAAACTGAGATTGTTGCAGGAAGTGATGTCAGCTACAATATGATCGAACTGATCCACCGTAACATCATGTTCCACATAAGCTTGCTCTAGAACTTTCTGTAGTGCTTCTCTGTGTGCTTCTGAATTCATTAACAAAGACAGTACTGAAATCTTAGAGGGAGTTTGGAGCAGTTGCTCCACCACATTGAACTCACTCTTCCTAATCAAACGAAGCACCTTATCATCATCACCAGGCTTCAAAATGCTGGATTCACCTGACTGACACTTTGGAATACTAGCAGAATCTACCCCAGACACTTCAACTTTCTTGCTAACAGATATATCTTCCACACCCTTCGGGAACACCGACCTAAAGACACGACCACTACGGGTCACCTTAGTAACATCAGTGATACTTACAATGGAACTGGTCGTAGGCAAAGGAACGTCTTAACCATTCTCCAACATGGTGGCACTATACTAATATGGGACAACTTTATCAGATGCATATGGGACGGGCCCCGCTAACCGTATAACCAACGGCGATACCGATCTATTTTTGACGTTGTTACTACTGTTGCTGTCATACTGAATCACCACTCTCTCAGGAGTTTTGAATACTAGGACTATTACATTGACATCGTCATCTATATGACGGGACTGAACAATCTGAATCAAACCTTCATCCATCAACCTCTGGATGTCTCTCTTCACAACCATACAACCTCTGGGATTGATAATGAAAATAGTACAACCATCATGATCATGCTCATAATCGCTAACCAAACAAATATCCTTGTGCATCCTCACCAAGGACTTTCTAATGAAGCGTACATCAAATAGCTTGAACTCACCAGGACAGTCGTTCACCATATTAACAGATGAATTCCCATGGGCAGGTAGTGGGTTAGCTTTGACATTTGGCGCACGGTCCTCAAAGGACACCATTCTACTCTTGACCAACTTATGGACTTCATATTTTAGAGGGTAGTAGTTCTCGATATCATGACCGGGAGCTCCTTAGTGAAAGGCACAACGGAGTTCCGATTTATACCACCATGGAAGTGGTTCAGGGATTTGAGGTGGGTTTCTTGGTTGCAACATGTTCTTGAGAACCAAAGATGGGTACAATTCTACATACGTCATAGGAATTGGGTCGAAAGAGACCTTCTTCCTCTCAAAACTTGATTGTTGTTGAAGATGATTATTGGTATTGTTGTTGTTG
The DNA here is from genome assembly GCF_024323335.1 of Lathyrus oleraceus. Classification (NCBI taxonomy): domain Eukaryota; kingdom Viridiplantae; phylum Streptophyta; class Magnoliopsida; order Fabales; family Fabaceae; genus Lathyrus; species Lathyrus oleraceus. The sequence goes on from NC_066579.1 coordinate 326,808,593, forward strand.
TAGGTGTTTGTTCGTTGTTGTGGCGGTTGTTGTTGATGTTGTTGTTCTTGAATTGGTGTTGACTGATTGGTTAAAAGTACTGGGATCACAGAAGATACTTGACGATGGTGTTAACAGGGTGGTGGATTTCTTCTTACATGAGGCCTCCTCTGCCTCCCAACAGACACTACATTAGCTTCACTCTCCTTCTTCTTACTAAAACTATTACCATACCTCTTACTGGATGACGCTTCCTCCTTAGATAACTGTCCCTCTCGGACACCTTCTTCTAGCCTCATCCCCATATTTACCATTTTGGTAACATCACTGGGGGCACTGGTAATCATCCGCTCATAGTAGAATGAGCTCAGGGTCTTGAGAAAATTTTTAGTCATCTCCTTCTCTTCCAAAGGAGGTGTAATCTGAGCAGCAAGCTCCCTCCATCTTTGTGCATACTCTTTAAACGTCTCTTTTTCCTTCTGAGACAACGACCTCAACTAGTCCCTATCTGGAGCCATATCAACATTATACTTGTACTGCTTCACGAACGCTTCGCCCAATCCCATGTACCACCTCAGAGCAGCATCGGTCAAGTTGTCTTGAAAATAATGGATCAACAATTGATCACTATCAGTTTGAGTAGACATATTTCTGGCGTACATCACAAAATGACCGGGTGGATAGGTGTTCCCCTTGTACTTTTCAAAGTCAAGCACTTTGAACTTCACCGGGATCTTCACATTTGGAACCAAACAAAGTTCCATAACACTCTTTCCAAACAGATCCTTACCCCTCAAAGTTTTCAATTCCTTACGCAACTCAAGGAATTGGTCCTTCATCTCCTCCATCTTCTCATACACATCAGGGCCCTCAAACGGCTCAGAATGATAGATGGTGTCTTCCAGACAGGGTAGAGTATGCACAACAGGGTGTGGCACGGACATGACTGGGCTAGATGCTGACATAGAAGCAAAGGTAGGCGCAAAACCTTCAGGCACGAAATTAGGCGGCCTTTCCCATGGGAATTCGGTAGGCATGTTAGGTGCAAAGTGAGCAGCAGTTGTAGGAATGGTAGAGGTAGCAACCTCAGAAATAACAGTCCTCTGAGGAGGAGGAGGAGTTGCAGGCGTTGGAGAAGATTGGCTCAAAGCGGCTAGCACTGACTTCATCATGGCAGTCAGAGGGGCGATCTCATCCTTCACGTCTCTATTCTCTTGCTCTAGATGCTCCATAATCTTTGAGTGATTGGCGCAGGTATTTTATCGATGAGTCAGCTTGGCTGAAGCACAGAAGAAATACCAATAAGACATCTAGCGAAAGAGAAACCTGTTTATGCAAATGATGCATGAAATGCAATGCTTGATTATTTTTATTTTCAAGGAACTTACTATATTATTTGCATATATATATATATATATATATATATATATATATATATATATATATATATATTCAACAATAATTGCAACAATCTGATATGACCATAAAAATCTCTTTTATTTATATAATTGGAAGGATTACGATGAGTACAATTTCAGAAACCAAATGAAAAATACAAGAGAAAAGGAGACTAGTCATCCTAAGGATCCCTAACAACAACATCAGAAGATCTGGCGGCAGACGCGTACTTCCTTCGAATGCGTCGGATCTCGGTCTCAAAAGAAGCCTTCATTTGAGTCTTCTCGAGGACAAGATGGTCAACAATCTTCTTCCAAGCAACGGAAGGTTGAGGCATACTAGAGGAAGATGAAACCTTTGGTTCTCTCTGTCTTTTGATTATTCGGTCTTCAAGTAGCTCAATAAGTGTATCTTTGTCTTTAGACTCAAGCTGTAACTCCTCATGCTTTCTGCTCAAAGCATGGAATCGCTCTTCCCACATATCGTTCTCTTGCTTCATCTTGGAGAGCGCGTCTTCCAACTCCTCTACGTCTTGGTTAGGGAGAGTTGATGGCTCAACCATAACCATAGACATAGGTCTCTCGCAAGCATAAGGCATCTTCAATTCCAAAGCTCTCCTCTTCACCCAAAGAGTGTAAGCTTCCAAAGCTACACAGTTGCATGGACCAAGCTCGGATATTCCTTTTCTATGCACCTTATGCCAAGCATGCACAATCTTCTGCTTCAAAAGTTGGGGATCTTTACCCTCTTGATAGAAAAGACCTTCTAATAAAGTGTTATTAAGTTTGTCTCTCAAGGGGAACCTAAGTTGACGACGAGAAAGCAGGGTTGTAGTTAATACCTTCTTGTGTACCAATGAGAGGCACATTAGAGAATTCACCACAATAATCAATAAATATCCAAACTGCTCAATGAAGGATCATACCAAACTATATCATCATTAGTGAGAGACATAAGTCTCTGAGACCACCGTAGACATTGTTTGTTCTCCACAAAAGCAGGCGTCTGAGGCAAGTGCGAAATAAACCACTTGTACAGAAGAGGAACACAACACACAATCGTTCCACCACCCTTAGAATTCCTTATATGCAAAGAGAAGTACATATCTCCTAACAGAGTAGGCACAAGATTCCCAATCAAGAAAATTCTATTGGCGTTAACATCAACAAAACTGTCAATGTTGGGGAACAAGGCTAAACCATAGATGAGCAACACAAAGATAGCTTCAAAATCATCCGCACTACCTTCTTGAGCAAAGGCAGTAGGTTCTTTGATGAGGAACTCATAAGTCAACCCAAACAGTCCTCCTTTCTTCACCCAATGAGCCTCTATCTCAGACTTCTTCAAGTGAAGAGCTTCGGCTATGATGTGAGATCTAGGAATCTCTTCTAGTCCACTAAAGGGCACTTTCTTAGAAACAGGTATTCCCAAGAGATGGGCATACTCCTCCAACATAGGCACAAGTTGATAATCAGGAAAAGTGAAGCAACAATAGAGAGGATCATAAAACTGAACCAAAACACTCAGAAGTCCTTCGACCACATCAATAAATAAGATAGACAGAAGCTTCCCATGACATTGCTTGAAGTCCAAGGGATCTAATACACAACATGCTAGCTTCCTTAACTCTTTCAAGTCTGGACATCTGAAACTGTACTTCTTAGTATTCCTTCGTCCACAATCCATGGTCTGAAAATATTTGCAAATGATACCTTAGTTCCTTGAAATTTTCGTGTGATGAATGTTATGATGCGCATGAATGCATGAATGCAACAATCACAAATAAGGGATCACGCACAAGGAAAACAAACAAAGGTCAAGGGATGAATCAAGTCATTGTCAAGATCAATCATCCATTTTGGTGGATTATGGTTTACACTTTATCAACACCCAAGTTCCATTGATATTGACAATACTTGATTGAATCAACCAAGAATCAAGGGTTTGTTGTGAGTCACGAGCCTGGAGTCTGGGTAAAAACCATCCCAAAGGAGTGAACTAAGGATAAAACATGTAGATCATGTTCTAAAAAGATCCCAAAGTCTTAATTCCATCTATTGGATATTACAGGTTAGGATGACTGACTCATCAACCCATAATATTCTCAAGAGAAACTCGTCTGAGTGTAGTATCGCGTAACAACTGTTATCAAGTCTACACCTGAACAGTCTCTGTACTACATCCTAAATAGGCCAAGAGGGGTTAAATATTTTATGGTCCTCAGCTTCTTGGACCCCAAATCAGAGATAGTAATGCCTAACCACAAATAACTTGTGTGACATTCCTAACTCTAAAAGGGTCTCCACTGAGTAGATGGGTCTCAAGCCAACTTGTTAAGGACTACTCCATACAAGTCGAACATGACTATACCATGCTCTTATCTTAATTGCACTCAAGTTCGAGTTAGAATTTATCTCACCACTCAGAGATCACCAAGCACAACAAGCAGATTATATCATGCAAACAAATATACATACATCAAATATACAAGTATATTCACACAAAAAAGTAGGCTAAACCCACTGGAGACTACTCCCCAGCAGATTCGCCACTTAATTTCTGTGGCAGTAAATTCATGACCATCAAGCTATGGATAAGCTAGAAGTCAATTAAACCAGAGTTGCCACCGCGCTTTTATTGTTTCCAAGGGAAAAGGGAAAAGTACGAACAAAACCCAAAAAGATAAGAAGTTTTCAAATCAAAACTAATAAAATGCCAGAGATTACAGGTAAGGGGGTTGGTTACACAGAGGGAAGGTGTTAGCACCCAAAGTGTCCTAGGTACTCCTAGGGAGCCCTTTCTTGTGTGCATATGTGTTTTTGTACAAAATGATATTTGCAATAAATAGAGGGGAGGGATGAGAAAAGAATTCATTTATTATATTTTTGTGTTTGACAAGACCTTCGGACTTGTGCCTACGTACCAACATAAAATGAGGGATCAAAACCTCGTAGTTCATGGTATCAATTTCAAAGTGAGTGCATTGCTTTTAACAAAATTTTAAATTTAACAAAGGCACAAGAGGCCTAAAATGGTTTGAATGAGTGTTAGTTCTTTTTGTCTTTAGAAAATTTTAAGTCAAGTATAGTTAAGTTTATTTACAAGTTTATATAAGAAAAGAAGTTTGAAAATGCAATGGCTTAAGGCCAAAGTTTCTAATTTGCAATATGGTCTAAGTTTAGAAAACAAGCACACGCAAAGAAGGTTTTAAAAAGGGGGAGAGATTTTGAAATTAAAGAAGTGGGGAGGAGATGAAGAGACTAATCCTAAGCATAAATTTAAAAGTTAAGAGTTGAAAAGATCTGACCAATGGGTTGCCATCCAATAGACAAGAATGTCATATAGAAACCCAAATTTCCCTTGGACTTTAGAGTCAAGCTACAATTAATATACAAATAGCAAGTTGAAGAGCAAGGCATCAAATAAAGATAGCCACATCCAAGCTTAGCAACTCCATGATCTTGTCCAAAATTTCCCATGTATCAGATGACTTCAAAGATGAGCATAAGACACAGGTTCAAAATAACAGCTCCATAATGATCATGTTGCAGATGAACTCAAATGGAACTTCAATTTTGTATCAGATGAAAATTCACTTCACAAACACTTGGTTTCATGAAAGTTAGCATTGGCCAAGTCCTTTTCATAGGGAGTGTTGCCTAAATTTTAAGTCCAATAGTCTCAAATCAAACCAACAGTCCAAACAAGATATGTTTTAGGGTTTTTTGTTCTTATTATGTACATTAAGGTCAAAAGACCACACAAGCAAACAAATATATACAAACACAATATATAACAAAATATGGTCCAAGTGGACAGAGGGAAAATGACATTAAAGTAAACAACTTGAATGGTATGAATAATGGCAAATGGATAAAGCTCAAAAATTAAAGTGAATTAAAAGTAAATAACTTGAAATTAAATGTTAGTTGTTAGTTGATTAGAAGTTAGTATTTGTTTTGCTTTACTTTTTTAAGTCATTCTTTGGAGAACACTCAACCCACTTATCACAAGCATGGATCCTTGAACCAATACATCTTCCAAAGGAAGAAAAAAAGGCCAAGTTTCCACACAATACCATGAAAGATGGGAGACTTACAATCTCACTAAATAGAATGTTATGCTTTTTGTGTCACAAATTTAGCGCTATGTTAAGCAATCATAATTGGACTTATGTAAAAGTCACAACTATTTGAGGTCGGGCAATAGAATTTTGGTGTTAATACATGTTAGAGACATAGTATGATAAACTATGCTCATGAAACATGCCACACACAAAAAGAATATGCAAAATGGGGGACCTAATCTCATCCATACTTATGTTGATTTTGCAATCAACTAGCCTTAGGATATAGAGATATCATATGTCCACGACATGAATGAATAAAGAAGGGGAATGAGATGAAGAAGGAGGGGGGATGGATTCAACACAAATTGGTCAAAGGAGGACTTTTACCAAATTAAGATCATTCATTCATTTTGGGAGATGGAACGTACATTCCATCAATCCCCTAAATCCAATTATCTTAACCTAGCAAAGTCAAATCAACTTTGACCAAGGCCCAACAACACAAGTCAATCTCACAAAGTCAATTAAAATGTCTCTACACAATTAATTTGGCATTTAAACAATAAAAAAATAATAAAAATATGCATTAAATTAAATTATGGTTGGTCAATTTTCTAAAACCTCATCAAAACACCAAAGAAATGGTCATGAAATTTATCATAGGTCAAACAAGGTCAAAGGTCCTTGGAGAAAAAATTTAATAATTTTTGGAAACTTAAAAGTATTTTTCAACAATTAAAAATATTTACAAAATCATTTAAATCATGAAAAATATTAATAATGATCCAAAAAATAATTTTAATTTAGAAAATGCAAAATGATTTTATTTAAAATCTTTTGGTGAAACTCTCATATTTTTTGGATCAATATTAAATTTAGTATTAATTAATAAAAATAAAACAAATAAAATGAAAATCAATTAATTAGAAAAAGCGTGGACCACTTGATCTCCCTCATTAATTGAGGTGGCAGATCAAGTGGACCAAAACACGCGTTCCATCGTGCACTTGAGTCAGCGCGCCACACAGTTGGTATTCAAAACGAATGCTCATGATTAAAACAAAATAACTTGATCATGTGGCTCAGAACCTATCCAGCTCATCGCCGGAGCAAACCACCAGTCGTCTTCTCAGGCGACCTTGGTCGGACTGGTTCTCTCATCACCATCACAAAAATGAAAAAGAAGGACATGATCTTAAAGTAAAAATGGCACTGGTCTCGAATCTGGCCTTAATTCGTCCTAACTCCAAGTATATTGAGAGATACATGGAGTTGAAATTTGAGGTACATGAACTGGGTTGCTTCGATTTAGCCTCAAAGCAACTCAATCTTCTTGCCTACATTGGTAGGACTTCAGACAACCAAGGATCCAAGAGAATTGATGAGAATTGAGAGAGAATCAAAGAGAATAAAAAATCTGGAAAATACCTTCAATGTTGTGCAGAACTCGATCTCTCTTGATTCAATTCTTGCTTGATCTCACTTAGGAAGCATGCAGGAGTGGCTTACGATTGAAGCAAAGCTTTGGATCCTTAGAGTTTTGAATCTCCAAAGAGTGAGATTCAAACTCAATTTCCAAATGAATATTCTTAGGTTTTCCTTTCAATGGTGAGGGTTTGAAGTGTGGAGGAAAAGCTGGCGTGCAAGGGTCTTCCATTTCTGATGCTAGAGGCTCTTATTTATAGCAAATTCAAGTGTTATTTGCACCTTCTAAGTTGTTTCCAAATTTGGCAATTGAGTGATGCATGCTTGCATGGGCGTGTACAGGCCCATGAAGCTACTCAATTAAGTCCATAAGAAAGTGCAATTGAGTTTGAAAGTGAATTAGAATGCAAGGAAAAAGTGTTCAGCTGTTTGAAGTTTGATCCTTGCCAAATGATGCAGCCATGTTCAGACCATGCGCAGACCACTCAAACCTTATCCAAAATGGATGAAATTAAACTCTTTAGAATGGTTAGATCAATAGGAACAACTCTCATGTTGAACACTTTTCCATTTGAATCTTGTATCATGATGAATTTTAAGGTGGAAGTTTGGAAATTTCAACATGTCAAAAAAAATTCTAAGTGTCAAGCCATATGTTCAATTATTCCACCATGGCTAACTTTTTATGTGAGCTTCAAATGAGAAAAGTGTCTTCATAAAAGTTGTAGCTCTTTCAAAACCCTTAAAAATGGTCATAAGTTTGACCTTATTCGGATTTGCGATGAATAAGTTATACATTTTTGAAGTTGAGGAAAATCACTTGTTCAATGGCATTGGTCCAAAATGACCTATAATGTATCCTCATATCACATGCTCATAAAAGTTGAATTAGCTCTTACTATAAACACCAACATTGAAGTAGACACCTTGAATTTGATTGTTCAACTTAGAAATCTTTCATATCATAAAAATTGAGTAAGTTATGGCCTTGGGAAGTTGACCTCCAAATTAGGGTTTAGACAAAAATGATCTATAATTGTTCAACATAAAAATGACTTTCCAAGCAGAACTAGCTCTAGACCTCAACATGAATGTTGTTTGGAATGTCATTTAGAGTAACTTTTCTTTTGTAAGAATTTTCATAGGATGAAAATTGTAGGAGATAGGGTCTAGGGAACCCCAGTTTTGATCAGATGAATTCCTCTGGTCAACCACCATCAACCACCTTGCTAACTTGCAATTATCTTGACTTTTGGGACTCATGGGAGATCATATATGCATAATATGATGAAATTTGAAGTGTCCCTTGAAATTTTTGATCAATTTTTGAAGAAACTTGGTGAAGAAGTTACACAAGATACCCAGATGAATTAGGGTTTCCAAGGCAAACCAATTCCAAACTCTTGATGAATTCTTGATCAAAATAACATGTAAGGCTCATGGGGACTCATATATGATTCCTAGAGCCATTTTGGATCATTTATTGGTTGAGCTCTTAACAATGAGGTTCTTAAACCCTGAATGTGAACTTGATAGATCAAAGGTGATCAAGTGCCCTTCCTACAAAAGAGTTAGAAAAATGCAAAGACATATTTTTGGTATTTTGGTTAGTAAAGATGATAAAATACAAAGTATGATACAATCACATAGTGCTTGGTGATCTCTCCTAATACAAACCCAATGAATGAGGGGTAAAGAGGATGCCAAGGTATGATCCCAATGATAATGCATATGATGAGATAGCATGAAGGATCTTAGGGTCAAAATTTGGGGTCTTACAGCTGTCCCTATTTAAGGACATTCTAACTGAGGAGGTGAAGGTTAAAATCTTCATATCGACTCAGTAGAATGGGATTAAATAACAACATATAGAAACAAATTTTGGTCCCTAAGAGACCCTAAATGTAAAAATTGTAGGAGATAGGGTCTAGTGGACCCCAGTTTTGATCAGATGAATTCCTCTGGTCAACCACCATCAACCACCTTGCTAACTTGCAATTCTCTTGACTTTTGGGACTCATGGGAGATCATATATGCATAAGATGATGAAATTTTCAGTGTCCCTTGAAATATTTGATCAATTTTTCAAGAAACTTGGTGAAGAAGTTACACAAGATACCCAGATGAATTAGGGTTTCCAAGGCAAATCAATTCCAAACTCTTGATGACTTCTTGATCAAAATAACATGTGAAGCTCATGGGGACTCATATATGAATCCTAGAGCCATTGTGGATCATTTCTTGGTTGAGGTCTTAGCAATGAGGGCCTTAAACCCTAGATGTGAACTTGATAGATCAAAGGTGATCAAGTGCCCTTCCTACAAAAGAGTTAGACAAATACAAAGACATGTTTTTGGTATTTTGGTTAGTAAAGATGATAAAATACAAAGTATGATACAATCACATAGTGCTTGGTGATCTCTCCCAATACAAACCCAATGAATGAGGGGTGTCATACCCCAAATTTTACCCCTAGATTTCATAATTATTTTCATCCTAGACATCGTTCATGCATAGCTAACCTCAAGATCAAGATATGCCTGGTTTGTTTCATATGTGAATTAGGGTGTCCCTCAAAGAGCTCAAAGGATTGATCAGTCAAAGTTTTGGATTAATCATCAATAAATCAAGTCCTCATACACTCAATAGATCTCCCTCCATCAACAAATAAGGGTATTATGGCCGAATCACAAGTGCATCAAGCTTCACTTTCATTTGGCTCACTAATTTGGGTTTCTCAATAACATTCAATTTCATCTGAGAATTTTGATCAAGACATGATCTCAAGCCTTGAGACATCACTCAACATACTAAAGTACATATTAGGGGTCATCCATGATGTTCAATTGGATCAAGAGTTTGAATTCATTGAAGATCAAGAAATTCAAATTCATCTGATACACAATCAGTGTACTACAAAGTCAAACCTTTGACTTTTGAGATTTATGATCAAATATTAACTTCTCAAGTGAAATTTCATGAGTATATGCTTAATTGATGAATTTGATCAAGAAAAATCAAGATAAATGAGGTTACTTGCAAAAAGGGCAATCTTGAAAACATTGAAAATTTCACTAAGTATCCAAATTTTATGTTCAAGTGCACTATTTTCTCAAGCCATAACTTCCAATCTGAGCAGCCATTTTATTTTCTACAAAGCTCAAATGAAAGCTCTTGTTCCATACTTCAACTTTGTCATAGAGGGTTGATTCCATAAAAGTGCAAGGATTTTGAGTATGAGGACATAAAGTTGGTGTCTCAAGTTGAAACACTTAGAAAATTTTAAAGTCAGCTTTGATCCCTAAGAAGTGATAAACTTTACAGCCAGTCTTCATCATGATCCACTTTGATTCAGAAAAAACTCAAAACATGAAAGTTGTAGAGCATATTTGGGGCTTTTTAAAAAGTACAAGTACATTTTTTCCCATGCATGAGCTGTGAGTTTCGAAAATAGGAAGTTGGGGTTCCAAACTTGAATTTCAAGTCATGTTCATGATGATTTTTTGGAGGAAAACCATTTCAAATGTGAAGATCTCTTGATTGCAGGTCCGCTTGTGTATAAATCTCTCCATAATCAGATGTTTATATGAATCCTAAGTTCATTACACAAGGATTTGAGGTTTTGTCCATTGCATTATACCATTTATGGGTGAATTTGCAAAAGGTCACATTACTACTTTGATAAAGCAAGCTTTATGCCAATAACTCACTCTTTCACCCTTGAAACTTGTCTCTAAAGATCACAAACAATCTTAAGAGATCAGAAGAAATCTTGTAGAGGCTAGGGAAATATGATAAACTTCTTGAAATCCAACTATTCATGCAAACTTCTCATTCATTCTCAACCAAAACCATAACTTCACAACTTTTGTTTCTAATCAGTTCTAATCCTCACTCTTTTCCTATAAATAGAGGGATCTCTTAAGCCTCAAAACACACAACAATAACCCCTCAACACTTCATTAAACTCCCATTCCATTAGAATTTGCAAAAACACACTATATTTGCAAGTTCTCTAACCAAACTTATTCTCCACGTGTATCTTCCAAACAAACACCACAAATCATCTCTAGACATCATTTAGAGCTTGTTTAATCACTTGAACAAGTTCTGTAGCATATATTTTATCATTCACCATTTCACTTCCTCCCTTTGCAAGAACATTTGTGTGAGATGATACAAGTTGTTTCTGGCCATTCTCATTATTCAAACAATATCCTCAAGGACCAACAAGGCTTGTAGAATCTCTCTCTTATCTCTGTAGTAGCTAAGAAGAAGCCTTGGACTTTCTCCAATAGGTAAGTGCACTTACACTTGAAACTCTTGTTCATTCATTATTCTTGAATATTTATTGAATTTAAAATGTAGTACATAGTGTGTTTGTTGTATGTTTGTTACTGTATGCATTATACCATGCTCATGCATTGAGATTTTATTGTTTGGAAATTAAAAGTGCAGTTCTGGTTTTTGCCTTGGAATGCTTTGTACATTGACTTTTAGGATGAGATAATGATACCATTATATTCCTTGCTAAAAATAGAGCAATTTAGGTTTTTACGGTTTTTAATTTCATGGAAAATTGAGAGAGTTATGGTTGTTTGAAGTTTTGAGAAAAAATGAAAAGAAACATGCAAGAACACAAGGAAGAAGATGACGAGTTGGTGGCATTTTCCAAGTTCTTGTACCCTTTTATTATGTATATTAGTGTTTGCGTTTTGTTTATTAGATGTATCACCATCCCAGTGGTTAGAATGTTTGTGTTAAGGCTTTGTGTGTACAAGAGGTTAGGGGTTCAAATCCTGCTTGTCCCAGACCTATTTTTATTCATTGTTCTTTTTGCCTATTTATTTTTGTTATTTTTCATAACTTGATTATCCCTAAGCCTTTTTGAGCCACTCTTTTTGCTATGTGTTCATAATTTTGTCTATTTGATTATGGTTAAAAGAAATTCCAGAATTTATTTATTTTTCACATACTTATACTTGTCTAAAGTAGGTACATTTTTAGGATTGTTTTAGGATTTTAAATGACCTTCTTGGGTTGATAGTTTAATTTTTATTGATCGCCATGACTTGTATGAATGTTGTGAATCATATATGAACTTTTTTTGATGTTTTTAATATGTACCTCTTGGTTTTTACCTAATTTTGACTAACTTTAATGTATGTTTACATGTTTATATGCTTTGAACTTTTGTTAATATGCCATGAAATTTTGTGTGCTCATTTTCCCATTGATCCATGATTCACATGTCATTATTTCATGTCTTGTTGGACCTTTGTGTGCATGTGTTCCCTTGTGTTTGTGTTTTTTTATGTGTTTACAAATGCTTTAAACTTGTAGTAACATGTCTTTGTATGACTTGTATGCTTACATGTTCAAACTTTTTGTATGATGTTGAACCTTTGTTTATGATCATATTGAACCTTAGCATGCATGTATTTAATACCTTAAATTATTTTCATGATCAAGTTGATGTTATGTCTAAACCATGTCTTACTTCATGCATACACATGTTCATTCATACTTATTATGACATCCATATACATGTTCATGAATTGTTATGTCATTGTTAGATACCCAAAAGTGCTTATTTGAGCTATCAATTAAGGGTATCTTTCACTCTATTTCCTTGCTAAATTGTCAAAACCACCTTTGTTTTAACATGAAATGCAATACATTGATAAACGATCTTGGTACCTTTGATTTGTGTGTTATTGTGCAGGAAGAAGGCATGAAATAATTGAAAATGAAGACACAAGAAAGTTGGCAAAGGAACCAAAGAAATCAAGCATTCATCAGCCTGCTCGCTAGGCGAGGGCTGTGGCGAAGCATTCGCTAGGCGAGCGCCCAGCGAAAAGCTCCAGTAAATTATCAATAAATTCGCTAGGCGAGCTGCTAGCGAAGGTGGTAGCGAGTTCGTTCAGTTTTGATGAAAAGCGCAGCCAGCACTCACTCGCTAGGCGAGGCTCTAGCGAGTTCCCAGCGAGCATTCCAGTAGCCAAACCTTTCAACCTCGCTGGGGCGAAGGTTGAAGCGTGCCCTTCGCTAGGCGAAGGTTTTGTTCGCTAGGCGAACATGACAGTCTGAGATAGACTGTGTCTCTGGGCGCAGGTGCCTCTTGTGCCTCAAGTAGACCCTCGCTAGGCGAGCCATTCTGCTCACCTTGCGAGCATGACAACCCAGTACTGCTCTATAAGTAGCAAGTGCCACTTTTGAGAGCCATACTTTAGTTTTACCTAATTTTTCCACTTTTGTACTTTCTTAGAGATATTTTTCCAGCATTGTTCTTAGGATCTTTTATGCCCTAGATTTCATTTCTCTTCATCTTGTAACCATCTTCTACAAAAAGAAGGTGGATTCCCATCCAATCTCGATTATCCGACTTGGATGTTGATCAATCTTCTTCCGAAACTTGCCGACCAAGCTACCATGAAAATGAGTAGCTAAGTCATCCATTTGTCAAGGTTAGATGTAGGTGATTACTAGCTTTGTGTGTAAATGTAAGGATCTTCATGTGTAAACTCTTTAATGGTGAATATATGATGAAAACTTTGTTTCTATTTAAAACTCTTTGTGTTGGTTTATGATCGAGTGATGTTTACCAACTCTTGACCTAGGTTTTCATCCAATCTTGTTTATTAGCTAGAGATAGTAATGAATGATTTTGTTCACCATAAGGTTGAACCAAAAAGTTGTCATTTTGATAGATTGTGTTCGAGAGAAACAATGGATCAAAATGGGAAAACTCACAATGTGTGTTCGAGAGAAACATATTGGGAGGACTTTGTGAAATGATTTATCATCTAAAGGAGTTTATGTGATTGTTGACCGAACAAATACATGCAAAGTGATCATCGAACCCTAACTTTGGCAATATTTCTCATTTATTCAAATCAAAACTTTTACCGCAATTTATTACCTTTTTATGCAAGATAACGTGACAACCAACCAAAACCCTATTGTTACTTAAGCTAAGATTAATACAACCATCGAACGGCGGTGATATCTTACAATCCATGTGGATACGATAACAAAAACCCGACACGTAAATTTACAACTAACAAAATGGCGTCGTTGCCAGGGATTGTAAATTGATATTGCGAGCATCGCAATGGTTGTTTAAGTTTAGCTTGTGAATTTTTGACTTGTGCTTGTAATCTGTTTGGTTTAGTGTGCAGCTTATGTTTTATGCGAGGGCAAATCCCTGTGTACGAACTTCTTTTTGATCCCGAGATCGAGAGAACCGCAAGGAGGCTCAATAGCAAAACGAGACGTAGGAGGCAACAGGCTAGACAACGCCAAGAGCAAGGAGAAAGTTCTTCGACCACAAATCCACCACCATTCATACCAAACATGGAGCAACCACCACCACCACCTATTTCTACTCCATGCATAAATAGTCCAAGGAACACCGCTCAGTTTGCCAACCACACAGGAAGGCAAGCTGAGATGAAAACGGGAACTCTAGATTTATTATATGGAAGTCCATTCACCGGAATGGACCATGAAGACCCATTTGCTTTTCTCACAAAATTTTATGAGATAGCATTGGCTGCCGGAGTGGATCAGGCTCAGGAGCTTCCGTTGTTCAGACGATTATTTCCCCACGCTTTGCTCGGTAAAGCAAAGGATTGGTACCTAGATCAAACACCAGCCGTAATGACAGACTGGAACGTGTTAGAAGAGAAATTCATCGAAAGATTCTTCTCCCATAACCGGTTCATGGAATCCAAGACGGCCATCTCGGTGTTTTCACAAGGAACCAGTGAATCATTAAATGAAGCGTGGAAAAGATCCAAGTCCATGCTTCGGAAATGTAAAGGGCATGGATTTGATGAATTGACTCAAATCCATATCTTCAAAAATGGACTTCAACCAAACTGCAAAACGTTGTTGGATGCTACCTCGGGTGGCTCTTTATTGTCAAAAAGTGCCGAAGAAGCCACGAACATCATAAATCGAATGGCTTTAAATGATCTTCAGAGTCAAAGTCGAGGAAACTCTTTGAAGAAGTCGGGAGTGCTTGAGCTAGGGACGAACGATGCCATCCTTGCCCAAAACAAGCTCATCTCACAACAAGTGGAACTCTTAACGCAACAAATTAAAGAGTTGAGAGAACCGTCTAAAGCTAAACAAATAGCTTGTTGTGAGCTTTGTAAAGGTGAGCATGACACCGGATTCTATCCACCTCCGGGATTCGAAGATGTAAACTACATGGCAAACCAAAGGGACTATCAACCGAGACCACAACAACAACAACAACCTTATCAACCGCACCCTCAAAATCAACAACAACATTACCAAGGGAACCAAGGGTTCCAACCTAGAAGCAACTATTATCATAACCAAGGTTATGGAGGTGGTTCTTCTAGCCGTCAAAACCCTCCCCAAAATCCTTATCAACCTCAACCTCAACAACCGCCGGTCGTAACTTCTAAATTGGAAGAGACATTGACACAATTCATGCAAATGTCAATGGCTAACCAAAAGAGCAATGACGCGGCCATAAAAAATCTCGAGACTCAAGTTGGGCAACTTGCTAAGCAACTCGCGGAACAACAAACCGGTCCTTCCTTTTCGGCAAACACGCAAACAAATCCTAATGCACATTGTAAGGCGATCATGACGAGAAGTGGGAGGGAGTTGGGTAGTGAGAATAAAAAAAGAGTCGAGAGTGAACAAAGAGAGGAAGAGAAAGAAATTGAGGAGGAAATATTGGAGGAAAATGTTGATGGTGAAGTAGGAGAGTGGAGTGAGGGTGAAGAAGTTGAAAAGAATAAAAATAATGGTGAAGTTGAAAAGAAAAAAGGTGTGGAGATTGAGAAAAATACAAGTGATGAGGTAATAAGGGAGGTAGTAAAAAAGCCTAGATGGAAGAGTGCTAGAGTTGAAAAGGGAAAGGAGGTAGTGAGCGCTACTCCAATCCAAAACCTTCCTTATCCTCATGCCCCGTCCAAAAGGGAGAATGAACGGCATTACGCCCGGTTCATGGATATTTTTAAACAGTTGCAAATCAACATTCCGTTTGCCGAAGCCTTGGAGCAAATGCCCAAGTATGCCAAATTCATGAAGGACATACTAACAAAAAAGCGGAGGTATACGGAACCGGAGACCATCGTCCTTGATGCGAGCTGTAGTGCCATTATTCAAAGGACGCTTCCTAAGAAAGAGGTTGATCCGGGAAGAGTTACATTGCCGGTTAAAATTGGTGACGTCTATGTCGGGAAAGGACTTATTGACTTGGGGTCAAGCATTAATCTTATACCTTTGTCAATTATCAAGAGACTTGGCAACATTGAGATTAAGTCCATCCGAATGACGTTGCAATTGGCGGATAAGTCGACGACCCATCCTCAAGGCGTAGCCCAAGATGTTTTGGTGAAGGTCGACAAATTCTTTTTTCCGGTCGATTTTATTGTTATTGATATGGAGGAAGATGATGATGCTCCGCTCATCTTGGGCCGACCGTTCATGAAGACCGCGCGAATGATGATAGATGTTGACGACGGTTTAATGAAGGTGAGAGTTCAAAATGAGGAAGTTACATTCGATCTATTCGAGGCAATGAAGCATTCAAAAGATAGAAATGATAGCTTTCGCATCGATGTGATCGAAGACGCTATTATGGAGGTTTCAAAGCATATTCATGAGATATCTCCTATGGAGTTAGCTCTTGACGACTCATTGGAGGTTTTCACTGTTGAAGAAGAGCTAGCTCTTGAGGAATGCTTAAAGGAACTTGATAGTTTAGACGACCTACAACCATGGGAAGTAGAGGAGGAAAACTTGAAAAAGGAGGTTATTGATGAAAAAGCGCCAATTGAATTGAAAGTGCTACCCTCTACTTTGAAATATGTATTTCTAGATGAGACCGAGGCAAAGCCGGTCATCATAAGCAACCTTTTGACAAATAAAGAAGAAGCCCGTCTAATCATTGTGCTAAAAACAAATCAAGAAGCCATGGGTTGGACTCTTTCCGATCTAAAAGGAATTAGTCCATCCTATTGTATGCACAAGATTTTGATGGAGGAGGATTTTAAGCCGGTGGCTCAACCACAA
Organism: Lathyrus oleraceus; assembly: GCF_024323335.1. Lineage (NCBI taxonomy): Eukaryota > Viridiplantae > Streptophyta > Magnoliopsida > Fabales > Fabaceae > Lathyrus > Lathyrus oleraceus. The sequence goes on from NC_066579.1 coordinate 326,825,526, forward strand.
CGCCGCTTAAATCCTACCATGAAGGAGGTTGTTCGAAAGGAAGTGGTAAAGCTATTGGATGCGGGAATGATTTACCCGATCTCGGATAGTCCGTGGGTTAGTCCTGTGCACGTTGTTCCGAAGAAGGGGGGGATTACCGTAATCCGGAATGACAAGGATGAATTGATCCCCACTAAAGTTGCAACGGGGTGGAGAATGTGTATTGATTATAGGCGGTTGAATACCGCGACTCGAAAGGACCATTTTCCACTCCCATTTATGGATCAAATGCTCGAAAGACTATCGGGCCAACAATACTATTGTTTTTTGGACGGCTACTCCGGGTACAACCAAATTGCGGTTGACCCGGCCGATCATGAGAAGACGGCTTTCACGTGTCCGTTTGGAGTGTTCGCATACCGAAAAATGCCCTTTGGGCTGTGCAATGCACCGGCGACTTTCCAACGATGTGTGCAAGCCATTTTTGCCGATCTGATAGAGAAAACAATGGAAGTCTTCATGGATGACTTCTCGGTATTTGGTGGGTCTTTTAGTCAATGCTTGGCGAACTTGAAAACAGTGTTGGAGAGATGTGTGAAGACCAATTTGGTGCTTAATTGGGAGAAGTGTCACTTCATGGTGACCGAGGGGATCGTGCTAGGCCACAAAGTCTCTAGAAGGGGGCTTGAAGTGGATAGAGCTAAGGTCGAAGTGATAGAAAAATTACCTCCTCCGGTGAATGTGAAGGGCATCCGTAGCTTTTTGGGGCACGTCGGGTTCTATCGGCGCTTTATCAAGGACTTCTCAAAGGTGGCTAAGCCTTTGAGCAATTTGCTCGCTAAGGACCAGGTATTTCTCTTGACCGATGATTGTTTGCAAGCTTTCGAAACTTTAAAAGAAAAATTGGTTACCGCTCCAATAATAGTCGCTCCCAATTGGAATGAAAATTTTGAACTAATGTGTGATGTGAGCGACTACGCAGTTGGAGCGGTACTTGGCCAAAGAAAAGACAAAAATTTTCATGCGATACATTATGCGAGTAAGGTTCTTAACGAGGCTCAAATAAACTATGCCACTACGGAAAAAGAACTACTTGCAATAGTGTATGCGCTAGAAAAGTTTAGGTCTTCTTATAGGGTCTAAAGTCGTAGTGTATACCGACCACGCGGCGATTAAATATCTGCTAACCAAACCGGATTCGAAGCAAAGGCTCATCCGTTGGATCCTCTTGTTACAAGAATTTGATGTGGAAATAAAAGACAAGAAGGGGTCGGAAAACTTGGTAGCGGATCATTTATCCCGCTTAGTGAATGTGGAGGTTACCGCGTCTGAAAAGGAAATCCGGGAAGAATTTCCTGATGAAAAACTGTTTAAAGTTCAAGTTAGGCCGTGGTTTGCAGACTTTGCGAACCACAAGGCTAGTGGTTTTGTGCCTTCCGACCTAACTTCGAACCAAAAAAGGAAGTTCCTTTCGGATGCGAAGTATTATGTTTGGGATGACCCATACTTGTTTAAGTTGGGTAGTGATAACCTATTAAGGAGATGCGTAACTGGCGATGAAGCGCAGAGCATCCTTTGGCATTATCACAACTCGCCTTACGGCGGACACTATAATGGGGTTAGAACGGCCACTAAAATTCTTCAATCGGGATTTTAGCGGCCCACTATTTTCAAAGACGCACATACCCATGCGCAAAGTTGTGACAGTTGCCAAAGAAGCGGTGGGATAGGTAAGAGAGACGAGATGCCTCTCCAAAATATCCAAGAAGTGGAAGTATTTGATTGTTGGGGCATAGATTTCGTAGGACCATTCCCACCCTCTTATGGGAACGAGTACATGCTTGTCGCAGTCGATTATGTCTCTAAGTGGGTTGAGGCGATTGCATCACCTCGGGCGGATGCGAAAACGGTGATAAATTTTTTGAAGAAAAACATATTTTCCCGTTTCGGAACCCCCCGAGTGTTGATAAGTGACGGAGGGTCACACTTTTGTAATGCACCTTTGGAAACTATTTTAAAATATTACGGTGTATCGCATAGGGTGACAACTCCGTATCACCCACAGGCTAACGGGCAAGCTGAGGTCTCTAATCGTGAGATTAAGAGAATCCTCGAAAAAACCGTGTCTAATTCAAAAAAGGAGTGGTCCCAAAAATTGGACGAAGCATTATGGGCCTACCGTACGGCCTTTAAAGCTCCAATTGTCTTAACTCCCTTTCAATTGGTATTTGGTAAAACTTGCCACTTGCCGGTTGAATTGGAGCACAAAGCCTTGTGGGCCCTAAAATTTTTAAATTTCGAAAATGAGTTGGCCGGTGACAAAAGGAAGGTGCAACTACTTGAGTTGGAAGAGATGCGCAATGCCGCATACCACTCAAGTTGGTTGTACAAGGAAAAGGCAAAAAAGTATCACGACAAGAAGCTCCGTAACAAAGAATTTGTGCCCGGACAATTGGTCCTATTATTCAACTCCAGGTTGAAATTGTTTCCCGGGAAGTTGAAATCAAAATGGTCCGGGCCATTTCGGGTGAAAGAGGTGAAGGAGTATGGGGCTATTGTCATCGAAGACATGGACAAGAAAGATAGTTGGACCGTGAATGGCCAACGATTGAAAGTTTATCTCGGCGGTCATGTGGATCGCAAGAGCTGTGCTATACCGCTTGATGCTCCTCTATGAGCATCACACCGTCGAGCTTAGCCGACGTTAAACAAGCGCTAGTTGGGAGGCACCCCAACATTGTAAGTATTTACTGTTTTTTTGTGTTGTGTTGTGTTGGGTTTCCTAGTGCTAACCATGCTGTCTGAACATGAATTGCTGCCTTTGAAAAGGCATTTGCTGTCATACTCGCTAGCTGCTCGCTAGGCGAGGCAGTAGCGAGCAGACTCGCTAGCTGCTCGCTAGGCGAAGCAGCAGCGAGCGCTGCATGACATCACTTATTTAAGTCTCAGCAGGGCACTCATTTTTGCCCTAACACAACTTTGCTGTTTTGCAACCCTGCTGAGAAAATTTTTACAGAGCTCTCCACACTCTCTCATTTGCATCACTCTCACTAACACTCCATCTCTATTTGGTCCATTGCAAACCCTGCTCACTTCATTTCAATCAAATCACTGTAACTAAGGTTTGCCCTACTACATTTTCTTTTTGTTTGAACTTTATATTTCCAATTTGAATGTCAATTAGGATGAGTTGTGGTATGGGAAACCTTGGGTTTGCATGTGGGATTTTCGGTTTTGCAAATTGGGATTTTAGGTTTTGGAATTGGGGATTTTAGGTTTTGAATGTAAATATGTAATCCCCAATAGCATAGAACGGTTATTTAATTGATAAATCATTAGGTTCTGATGTTGGAACCATTAGAGTATGGGTTTTGGGAAATATTCTTTGAACATGCTGAAAACCCAAAAACCCGTAAGGTTCGCTAGCACTCGCTAGGCGACCCTAGGGCGAGCGTTCGCTACCACTTCGCTAGGCGAAGCAGCAGCGAGCATGACAGTCTTTTGAAAAATGGTTTTGCTGTCTAATCTGTTTGGTGTGTGCTGTTTCCTTTTATATTTTGCAGATGGAGTCAAGGTCTGAAGTGTCAAAGAAAAGAAAGGGAGGAAACACTTCCCGGTCTGTACCTATCCAGTTTGATAATGACAAATTTGTCGGCCCGAAGCAGGCCGCCAGATACATTTCTCTGGAGAAACGGAAAATTCTTCCGGAGAAGCGATTCCTCATCAACCCTCAGGGCACGAACAGAACTTTTGCCGGGTTGATTGACACAAAGAAATGGGATCGGTTGATTAATCCCCTGGAGCACTATGACATAGCAACGGTGCGTGAGTTTTATGCAAACGCACTGCCTGATGACGACGAGCCCTTTACTTGGATATCTAGAGTGGCCGGGCGTCCAGTTGCATTTGATCGGGATGCCATCAATCGAGTCCTTGGGGAACCGCTCCAGTTGGGAGCTGAAGAGAGGGACCAATACCACACTGACCTACGGCTTCACCGGGATGTTCCAGCCATTTCTGCTGCCCTGCTATTAAGGGGGAAATCTGTTGAGTTGAACCCATCTGGGGTTCCAATGAGGTATCACAGGGAGGACATGACTCCCATGGCTCAACTGATATTGCTGTTGGTGCTGACGAACATCCAGCCAAAGTCCCACACCTCTACAGTGCCGATCCCAGTGGCACATTTGGTCCATTCTATCCTCACCAACGTCCAGATCGATGTGGCGAGGATCATCGCTAATGAGCTTAAGTCCGTGATCGAAAGCGGGCTAAAGTCGGGGGCTCGTGTGAATTGTCCCCTAGCTTTCCCGTGCTTGATCATGAGTTTGTGCATTCAGGCAAGGGTGAGACTTCCGTCTCGGGGTCAGGTAAGGATCCCACCACCTATCGATGACCGGTACGTGGCAAAATATTGTAGAGCGAAGAATGCCAGAGGCAGTGCAGCTACAGAGAGTACCCGGGCTTCTGATGGTCCTGGTACTTCTACTCCTGGACTAGATCCTTACCTGCAGGCTGTGTGTGATTATAGTTTTGAATGGATGGCGGCATCCCAGAGAGCAATGATAGATATGCACGACTCTATGCAGCGGTTACAGCTGCAGGGAAGTGGTGCTCATGCCTTGATGACGCGTGAGCAGTTTCTGCTTAACGCCAACTGGCCTGTGGACAGGCCTGTTTATGGTGAGGGGGCGGGCGCTGGTGCGTCTTCAGGTGCTGTAGCTGATGATGATGATGATGTTGAGGATGATGAGGCTACCGGTTCTGAGGCCGGTAGCGAGGAGGATTCTGAGCCCTTAGAGGGTTGAGTTTTTGTATTTTTCATTTTTATGTTTATTTCTATTGTAGTTTCGGATTCTGTATTTTGTACTGTTGGGGTGTTTTGTCCCCCATGAACAATTTAAATTTTCAGTAATGTTATTTATTTATGTTTTTAATTTTGTTTAAATTTTTGGTTGGTTAAGTGGCAAACCTTCTAGATTGGTTGCTCCTCAAAGAAGTACCCAATGAAGGTGCATCCAAGCTTGGATGGCAATGATAAGAATAAACAAGTGAATGAGGCTAAGGTACATGGTTACCTTCGGCTAGAATGATAGAATGCATTAGGAACTTTACTCTTTTTGGTAAATTGAATATTGTCTTTTTGCAACATAATTGAATGAATGTTTCATCTAGAACTTTAAACCACAAATTGTGAGGAAACCTCCATTGTACACTTAAATGCTGGATTCTAATAAGTTTTGTGGATTCATTTGATTCATGCTTTGTCTTTTATTATTGTGAATATGTGGAAGCAATTAGAAATGATCAAGGCACTTGTTTTTTATCGAGCACAACTACATCCAAAAACAACTTACCTGTGAGCAGAGAGAGTATTTGTTAACCCCCTTTGAGCTTAAACAGTTGAATCTCAGCTTGAAATAAAGCGAGATTTCAAAAATCTTTTTTTTACAACCCGGAAAATCTTGATTATTGTTCTTTTGCTGTAAAAAGTTAAGAGCATTCACTTAGGGTGAGTAAGAAATAAGTTGGGGAGAATCGGTAAGTACCACAACTCTTGAAAAAAAAAAACCGAGCAAGCATTGAAAATAAAAATATAGTAAAGAAACATCTGTTTTGTAAATATGATGTGAAAGAAAAGAACAAAAATAGAAAGAATAAAAATGAATGCTTGCTTGGAAGAAAAATAGTGAAAAATAAAAATTGAGTTGTGGAATATGAGTTGTGAAGGTTTAAAATAAGAAACAAATGAAACAAAGTCGAGATGTGTGAATAATATACTGTGAATGTCTCTTTTGCATCGGCACTTTCGTTTCAATGGCCTTAGAAATGACCCTTGTTTGTTAACCTAACCAAGCTTCAACCGAAAAGCCCTTAGTGATCTTTATGCTTCCACATTACCATTTATGATTGTTAGACATTGTATGAATCTATTTGATTTCTTCATTGTTTGTTAGAGAGTGAGATTATTCCCGCGGTTGCAAACGCGTAAATTCTTCATTCCTTATTCGAAGAGGAGAGATAGGGTGATTCATTCAGAATAATATTGTTGTAGATAGATAAATATTTCGCATAGCTATTAAGTTTTAGTTCTTGTGTATTATTTTATTCGAACCGTTGGACACCTGTATATGCTGACTCACTTGTGTTTGAGCCGTTTTATCCAACTTCGGAGAAACCATTTTCTTAAAGCAAATCCTCTTGTCCTTCAAGAGGCATACTTTGCTTGAGGACAAGCAAGAATCTAGTTGGGGAGAGTTGTTAGATACCCAAAAGTGCTTATTTGAGCTATCAATTAAGGGTATCTTTCACTCTATTTCCTTGCTAAATTGTCAAAACCACCTTTGTTTTAACATGAAATGCAATACATTGATAAACGATCTTGGTACCTTTGATTTGTGTGTTATTGTGCAGGAAGAAGGCATGAAATAATTGAAAATGAAGACACAAGAAAGTTGGCAAAGGAACCAAAGAAATCAAGCATTCATCAGCCTGCTCGCTAGGCGAGGGCTGTGGCGAAGCATTCGCTAGGCGAGCGCCCAGCGAAAAGCTCCAGTAAATTATCAATAAATTCGCTAGGCGAGCTGCTAGCGAAGGTGGTAGCGAGTTCATTCAGTTTTGATGAAAAGCGCAGCCAACACTCACTCGCTAGGCGAGGCTCTAGCGAGTTGCCAGCGAGCATTCCAGTAGCCAAACCTTTCAACCTCGCTGGGGCGAAGGTTGAAGCGTGCCCTTCGCTAGGCGAAGGTTTTGTTCGCTAGGCGAACATGACAGTCTGAGATAGACTGTGTCTCTGGGCGCAGGTGCCTCTTGTGCCTCAAGTAGACCCTCGCTAGGCGAGTCATTCTGCTCGCCTAGCGAGCATGACAGCCCAGTACTGCTCTATAAGTAGCAAGTGCCACTTTTGAGAGCCATACCTTAGTTTTACCTAATTTTTCCACTTTTGTACTTTCTTAGAGATATTTTTCCAGCATTGTTCTTAGGATCTTTTATGCCCTAGATTTCATTTCTCTTCATCTTGTAACCATCTTCTACAAAAAGAAGGTGGATTCCCATCCAATCTCGATTATCCGACTTGGATGTTGATCAACCTTCTTCCGAAACTTGCCGACCAAGCTACCATGAAAATGAGTAGCTAAGTCATCCATTTGTCAAGGTTAGATGTAGGTGATTACTAGCTTTGTGTGTAAATGTAAGGATCTTCATGTGTAAACTCTTTAATGGTGAATATATGATGAAAACTTTGTTTCTATTTAAAACTCTTTGTGTTGGTTTATGATCGAGAGATGTTTACCAACTCTTGACCTAGGTTTTCATCCAATCTTGTTTATTAGCTAGAGATAGTAATGAATGATTTTGTTCACCATAAGGTTGAACCAAAAAGTTGTCATTTTGATAGATTGTGTTCGAGAGAAACAATGGATCAAAATGGGAAAACTCACAATGTGTGTTCGAGAGAAACATATTGGGAGGACTTTGTGAAATGATTTATCATCTAAAGGAGTTTATATGATTGTTGACCGAACAAATACATGCAAAGTGATCATTGAACCCTAACTTTGGCAATATTTCTCATTTATTCAAATCAAAACTTTTACCGCAATTTATTACCTTTTTATGCAAGATAACGTGACAACCAACCAAAACCCTATTGTTACTTAAGCTAAGATTAATACAACCATCGAACGGCGGTGATATCTTACAATCCCTGTGGATACGATAACAAAAACCCGACACGTAAATTTACAACTAACAGTCATTCATCTTTTTTTCTTCATGAAGATATATCCATGCCATTCATATTCATGTAACTTTATACATCTTTGATTGATGTTGTTGTACCTTTGTTCATGTTCACATGTTGTACATATGTGTATACATTCCATGCTTGATATTATTATGATCATGCTTTCATATCTTTGTTGATGTCATGCTTGAACATTTTCTTTACCATGTGCTTATAATTTTTAATGTCATGTATGAACAGCTTCTTCATCCTTGTTTGTCCTTGTTGATGTCATGTTTGAACATCTTATTTACCATTTGTTTATCTTTGTTGATGTCATGCTTGAACATCTTCTTTATCATGTGCTTATATTTGTTGATGCCATGAACATCTTCTTCACTTGCTTATCTTTGTGGATGTCATGTTTGAACATCTTATTCATCCTTGTTTGTCCTTGTGGATGTCATGTTTGAACATCTTATTTTCCATTTGTTTATCTTTATGGATGTCATGCTTGAACATCTTCTTTATCATGTGCTTATATTTGTTTATGTCATGCTTGAACATCTTCTTCATCTGGCTTATATCTTGTTTATCTTTTTGCCTAAATCCAAGGGAAAGACCTCTTTATTAACTTCATGTCATAGGTTTTAGCAATTCGTAGTTTCCCTTTGACCTTATTAGAGTCATTTTTACTTTCAACTTATATTTAAGTAAGAGTTATTTGGTAACTCTTGTAAGTATATTTGTTATGAACACTTACTTCCCCCTTTGGAACCTTGATCACTACCAAGTGTTCTTTCACCCTTAGTTAGGTGAACTACGGTTGCTCTGATTCCGTCCTTATAAGGATACGTAGGCACATGACCGCGAAGTTTTGGTGAGCAAACTTAATGAAACCTTTAGGTCCTTCCCAACAAAACATTTCCAAATAATAGCAAACAAATAATAACATAACACAAATACTTTCAAAAGGTTCCTATAGGATACTATAGATACTGAGGATGCTAATACCTTCCCTTAGTATAACCAACCCCCAAACTTTAGATCTCTTCGCATTGTTTTTACATTGCACAATTAGGGTTTTATTCGATCTTTTCCCCTTCCCTTGGATAAATTAAAGTTCGGTGGTGAACATTTAGTGTTTTGTGATTCAAGTTAATACAATAGCTTGATATCCGATTCTCACCGTGATAGAAATGGCGACTTCATTGGGTACACATTGAAAGAGGGTTAAGCCTATTTTTATTATATTTGTGTTGTTATTATTAGTTATTTTCCTTGTTTGTTTGGACCTTTATTTTGGGTGATCCATTGTATGGTGAGGTAATTCCTAACCCGGACTTGAGTGTACATAAATAAGATAGGATGTGGTATAGTCAAGAAGGCTTATAGGGAGTTTAATCCCGAACAAGCTGACTTGAGAATCCACCACTCATGTGGAGGTTCCCTTTATAATTAGTATTCTTGATCAAGCAATTGTGAAAACATATACTATATTGATTTGGGTAACCTGATAAGTTGAGGACCTTAGTAACCCCCTTTACCCCACTTGGTCTTTAGGATGTAGTGCAATGACTATGAAGGTGTAAATCTGAAATAGTTGATACGCGATACTACACTCAAATTAGATTCTCTTGAGAATATTATTAACTCCCGAGTAATTGGCGTGTTGATAATATCCGAAAGATGGGTCAATGATTTTTGGGAACCTTTGTAGAACCCGTTGTACAGGTACAAAATAAACCCATAGTACATTTGGGATGGTTAGACCCATGGCCTCATGCTCGCAACGTCGAACCTTTGAACCCTATTTGTGTGTGACCCTTGTTTGTGTGTTTGTGCATTCATGCATCCATGCTTCATAAACAACATTTTTTTTAACAAAGTTTTCAAGGAACTTAGGAACTTTTGTTGCAAACATTAGGTTTATCATGGATTTTGGAAGGAAACAGACTCAAAAGTACACTTTCAAGAGTCCTAAGTTAGAAGACCTAAGGAGATTGGGATCTTTGGTTGTTGACATAGAGGCTTTCAGCAAAAGATATGGACACTTGCTCTCTCTTTTGAAGATCAACATGGCAGATGGACTTCTTTCTACTTTGATTCAGTTTTATGATCCCGTGTATCACTGTTTCACTTTCCCCGACTATCAGCTTATGCCAACACTTGAAGAATACTCTCATTTGATTGGTGTTCCTATTTCTAGTCAAGCTCCATTTTCTGGTTTGGAGGAAGATCCCAAAGATCAAGACATTGCAAAGGCTACTCACTTGAAAATGTCAGAGATCATGGATCACATGACCACAAAAGGAAAAAAGCTTGGTTTGATAGCTAAGTTTATAATGAACAAAGCTCAGTATTTTGATAGAATGAGGAGGGTGGATGCGTTTGAGGTTGTTTTTGCTCTACTTATATATGGATTGTTCCTCTTTCCTAGTTTTGATGACTTTGTTGCCATGGATGCCATCAAGATCTTCTTAATAGGAAATCCAGTTCCTACTTTACTTGCTGATGCCTATCATTCTGTTCATATGAGGAATTCTTACAGCGGAGGAATGATTACATGTTGTGTGCCTATGTTGTACAAGCGGTTTATTTCTCACTTGCCTAGGTCTCATGCGTTTGGGATCTTAAGGATGGTCTTTTGTGGTCACAGAAGATTATGTCGCTCACACATTCAGATATTGTTTGGTATAGTCGTGACTATGATGGAGTTAGCATCATTGATAGTTGTGGAGGATTTTCTAATGTACCTCTCCTTGGTACAAAAGGAGGCATCAGTTACAACCCAATCCTAGCTCGGTGTCAACTCGGTTATCCAATGACAGATAAGCCAAAGAATATTCACTTGGAGGGTTTGTTCTTTAAGGAATGTGAAGATTGCAAAGCGCTCAAAGAGAAGATTATGCACGCTTGGTGCCATGTTCATAAGTTAGAAAAGAAAGTCTTAGGGAAGACAAATTGTGTCTCCTTAGAACCTTATCTTAAATGCCTTATCCTCGCTAAGAGCCTTTGCCTTTAGCTGACAAAGAACCTACCTATATCTTCATGACTAATGCAGAGAAGTTGAAGATTGCTTTGAACAAAGTGCATCGAGAAAGGGACGCTTGGAAGAACAAGTATCAAATCATCAACAATGAGGATGAAGAACTTCAAAGGCAGTTAAAGATGAAGAATGAAGAAGAGCTCTCCAGCAATAAGAGGAAGGTGCAAGAGGATTTATTTTCCTATGGTGTTCAGTCAAATACTCCTTTGAAGTTGATCGTAGACAAGCTTGTGCTCGAGAAGGCTGATATGGAAGAACAAATTAAGAAGCTCAACTTGAGGCTACTAGGGGAATCTCCTTAGGACTTTACTTAGCTTTTATTTAGCTTTGTTTAGAACTTTTGAAAGTGTACTCAAATTTTGTAACTCCCTTTGATTAATGAAATGAGTTTCTTTTGGTCATTGTTATTTGCCTTTTGATGTTTGCAATTATCTCTTATGTTCCTTGAAACTTTTAAAAAATTGCATTTTCATTCATGCACATGTCATCACACTTGCATTTTTTATCAAAATAAAAACTCATTTCCGTCATTTCTTCTCCAATAGTTTCCACATTGAGACCTTCACACCAGTACAACACCAGAGCTCTAGCCCGACGTAGAATGGCCGAGCAAGAGCAAGAGATGGAAAGAGTCGATGAAGAGTTTATAGATCTACGTGGCAATATAGGTCAAATCATGGAGATGTTGCAAGTAATACGTGCAAAGATGGATATTCAACCCACAATTGTTTCTGAGATCGTCAATCTGGTGATTAATCCTCATCTAACAGTTACTACTCCAGCAACTTGGCCCCCCTTTGGTCTTCCTCATAGTTTTGTGCCTCCTCCTCAAGGACACTCCACTCAATACACAGTTCCACTAACTACTGAAGTTAATCAAGTGATTCCCACTTTTGCACCCACTGCCATGCACACTCGAGTTTAATCGTACTTCAATCATCATCAACAAGTGTATGATATACCTGATATGTCTGAAGAAGGTGATGAAAGACATGAAAAGTTGAGAGAAAATGTTGAAACCATTGAGAAAAGGCTGAGAGAAATGGAAGGTGATCAGATCTTTGGTGTTGCTGCCAGAGAAATGTGCCTTGTATCTGGATTGGTGATCCCCGCAAAATTCAAGACACCCAACCTTGATCAATATGAAGGAGCTACTTGTCCCAAAAGTCATCTCATCATGTATTATATAAAGATGGCAGCTCACGTGGACAATGACAAACTCATGATCCACTGTTTCCAAGACAGTCTGAAAGGTGCTTCTTCCAAATGGTACTTGACCCATGATCAGACTCGCATCCGTTATTTCCAAGATTTGTCTGATGCTTTCATAAAACAATACAAGTACAACATGGATCTAGCTCCCGATAGAAGGCAGTTATTAAACATGTCCCAAAAGGATTATGAATCCTTTAAAGATATGCACAAAGATGGAGAGAGACTGCATCTCAAGTGGAACCTCCATTTACTGAAAAAGAATTGGCAGATTGGTTCGTCAACACAGTGCGACCAGAATTTTTTGAAAGGATGGTGGGAAGTGTGACTGCAAGTTTTTCTGACTTGGTGGATGTGGGTATCAAAGTGGAACTTGGCTTAAAAAATGGCAAGATGATTATTGTAGCTAGTAATTCCAACAATACCAACAATACCAAGAAATTCTCTAGCAATTTCCATAAGAAAAAGGAAGGAGAAACAAATGCAGTGATGGGTAGTAGAAGAAAGAATTAGCCTTGGAAAAAGCAACAATATTTTGCTCAACAACATTATGTTCAACAACCATGATTTTCTCAACAGCCGTATGTAGCAGCTATTACACCAACTTTCAATCAGCAAGTCCCAGTGCATCAGTCGACTCAAGCAATTCCGATCTTTCAAACAACACCCAACGTTCCAACTTATCAGCAAGCGCCCAATGCTCCAGCTTATCAACAAAGGACTCCAGCTCCACGCCAAAATGCTCCATTTTAAAATAGAAGACAAGGTAGAAAACCTCTGATTCCTCAGATTCCTATGTCTTTCACTGAATTATATCTGGCATTGTTGAAGAAAGGGTTAGTTGTTCCAAGACCTTTGGGACCTCCACCAGATCCTCTCCCACCATATTACAATCCCAATGCACATTGTTTGTTCAATGAAGGTTCCCCGGGGCATGATTTGGAAGGTTGTTATGCCTTAAAACATATTGTGAGGGAATTGATTGAGAAGAAGATTCTTTCATTTGGGGATATCAGTCCGAATGTCAAAAATAATCCTTTGCCCGCTCATGGGTCTGTAAATGCTATTGATGATGACCCTGATGAAGGTCTGATTCTTGATGCAACCAAAATCAAGACTCCGCTCAAAGATTTTCATGCAAAGTTAGTAGAAGCAGGTTTATTGAAAAATTGTCATAAGAGTTGTGAAGAATATACTATTGGTCCTAAAGGATGTGAAATGGTTCGAAAGGATATTCAAGAATTGATTAACCAAGGTGTGTTGCAAGTAAGCGGTCGTATGAAAAAGAATGAGGTAGCAGTGATTGAACCCATCTTCAATCTACCTGAGTTAAGTACTACAACACCAATCTTCAACACTCCAGAGCCAATATTCAACATTCTAGATTCTACTGTTGTTCAGCCAATTTTCAACATTCCAGAATCAGTTGAACCAATCTTCAATATGCCTAATCCAGTGCTTGTCCAAAGGCCTAGCTCTTTTCCTTTTGGGAATACTAAAGTCGTGCCTTATAAGTATGATATAGTTGTGGCTAACCAAAGGTCTGAGAAAGTAAGTCAGAAAGAAGGTCTAAATATTGCAAGCACTGATATAGCAGTGGGAAGTAGAATGACCCGCAGTGGTCGCATTTATACCCCTTAGTTCAACTTGGCTCCGCCAATTCCACCGAAAGAAACCACCACTACTGTTACCGACAAAGGTAAAGAGGTGATCACGACTGATAAAGATGTTGAATTTTTTAGGATTATCAAGAAGAGTGATTACAAGATTATTGATCAGCTGCATCAAACTCCTTCAAAGATATCCATTTTGTCTCTTCTCATGAGTTCTCCAGCTCATAGGAGTGCCTTGCAGAAATTGTTAGCTCAGGCTCATGTCACTCACGACATTACTATTGATCAATTTGATGGGGTCATTGCCAACATTACAGCATGCAACCATCTCAGCTTCAGTAGAGAAGATTTGACGAAGGATGGCCAAGACCATAATCGTGCTTTTCACATATCTGTGAAATGCCAAGAAGATACCCTAGAAAGAGTCCTTGTGGACACTGGCTCCTCTCTGAATGTTTTACCTAAGAGGATGCTCACTAAGTTGGCATATCAAGGGACTGATATGAGGCCAAGCGCATTAATTATCAACGCATTTGATGGATCGAGGAGGACCGTCATAGGGGAGGTGGAGCTGCCAATATTAATTGGTCCACATGTGTTTGAAATTACTTTTCAGGTTATGGACATCAATCCAAATTATAGTTGTTTGCTTGGAAGACCGTGGATTCATGCCGCTGGGGCCGTGACTTCCACCTTGCACCAAAAAATGAAATTTGTTATTGATGATAAATTGGTGATTGTGTCCGGTGAGGAAGATCTTATGGTAAGCCACCTCTCTTTGTTCAGTTACATTGAGGCTGATGAGGATGCTTTGGAAACTTCTTTCCAAGCTCTTGAAATAGCCAACATTGTCCTTATGGAAGTCGAAGAACCAAAGGGGAAGGGTATTCCATCTTTTTCATCATGGAACAAAGCAAGATCAACCATTAAGGAAGGAAGTCCCGAAGGTCGGGGAGATGTTATTGATGTCAAACCAAAGCTAGACCGTTATGGGTTGGGTTACAAACCAACTAATGCCAAGAAGAGAGCATCAACCTCCATCAAAGGATGTCCGAATACTATCCAAGAAGTGTTTGTCAGCACTAGATATCAAGTCAATGCTATTGATTAAGATCTTGAAGATGAAGATTTGAGCAACCTGGTGTACCAATGTGATGTGGCTTTGAACAATTGGAAGGCGATTGAAATCCCAGAGATGATTCCTTTGTCAAAGTAATTTGTTGTTTTTCTTTGTTGTTTTCAAAATTCCATAGTTATGCCCAAAGCTATGGACTATTTTGTAGGGCCACCCTTTGCATTTTCAAGATTATATCAATGAAGGCGTTTTTTTAAATTCCAGTTTGTTCATTTACTGCTTTTTCTCTTTCACTTTTAAAGAAAAATGGAAATCTTTCAAAACCATTAAAATGAAAATCATTTTCCTCTTGCATTCCTTTGTTTTTTTACTTTTAATAAAAACAAATCATTTAAACATGCATAATAAAAGAAAACCATGTTGAATCCAATGACTCTACTTTCACTCTTAACTTTGATTCACCAATCTACCAAGCTGAAGAAGAGGGTGAAGAAGATTGTGATGTTCCCGACGAACTAGCAAGATTGGTTGAGTACGAGTACACAGATCTCCAACCACATCAAGAGCAGGTAGAGACAATCAACCTTGGCACCGAGGAAGCGAAGAAAGAGGTCAAGATTGGTACAACACTTGGGGCAGACATCAAAGAAAGATTGGTCAAGCTTTTATAAGAATATGTGGATGTGTTTGCATGGTCATATCAAGATATGCCCGATTTAGACACATATATTGTTGTTCACAAATTACCACTCCGACCAGATTGTCCACCAGTAAAACAAAAACTCCGAAGAACAAGACCAGATATGGCTTTGAAGATTCAAGAAGAGGTCAAAAGATAGTTCGATGCTGGCTTCCTTGTAGTTGCAAAGTACCCTCAATGGGTAGCTAACATTGTGCCAGTACCTAAAAAGGATGGCAAGGTCAGAATGTGCGTGGACTATAGGGATTTGAATAAAGCTAGTCTGAAGGACGATTTCCCTCTCCCACATATTGACACCTTGGTTGATAACAGTGCTAGGTTTGTTGTTTTCTCCTTTATGGATGGGTTTTCAGGCTATAATCAAATCAAGATGGATCCTGATGACATGGAAAAGACCACCTTCATCACACCATGGGGAACTTACTGCTACAAGGTTATGCCTTTTAGTCTCAAAAACGTAGGGGCAACCTATCAAAGGGAGATGGTCACACTCTTTCATGACATGATGCATAAGGAGATTGAGGTCTATGTGAATGATATGATTGCCAAATCACAGAGCGAGGAGGATCATTTGGACCATTTGGACCATTTGTGTCATACCCCAATTTTGTCCGGGCATTTTAAATTTTTATAAATTTGATTTCATTTTCAATTTGCATTAGTTGTACAGCATACCATGCGTTTCATCATGAATAATACCTAAAATATCAGTCAGAATAAATTTATTAAAAATACAGACAAATTGGTTAAATCGTTTCTCAAGTACGTGCAAAATCAGCGGGTAAAAAGTTTCAAAATTAAAATTACAGACACCAGTATTATTAATCTACGGTTCACGTAGTTTAACCTGGTGTGCTCGTTTTATTTTTCAGCGGCTGGTTCGGTTGCGTTTTGACCCGCCTGAGTCTTTTAACCAATGCAAATTTATTTCAGAATTTGAAGAAACGCTGTATTTTTTCAATAAGTATATTTTGTGCTGATCATTTTAGTGTGTCTGATTTAATTTTCCGAGCAAGTTTATATCCGACTTATAATCGATTAATTATCCAACTAAAATAATTAGTGTAAATAATCATAATTAATTAGAATTATTGTTGAATTAATTTTTGGTTTTGCTTAACTATTAATTATTTTTATTTTATTTTATTAAAAAGTATAGTGAATAGAAGGTTAAAAATGTAAATTTAGAATTATTCATACAAAATCTCTCTCAATCTGAGAAGGAAACGGATAAGAAGGAAGAGATTTTGTGAATTTTGGAGAACCAGTAACAGTGTGACATGCGTCACTCTTCTCTCTCTCACACAACAAACTTTTGCTACCTCCACTCATTTATTAACAGACACGCGTCTACCTCATGGATACCCTCTCTCTACATTATCCACCTCACACTCTCTCTCACGCACTGGACTCTATGAAAAAAGAAAAAACAGAAAAAGAAAGGGGAAGAGGAAGAAGGAAACCCTTCTTTTTCCTCAACCACGCCGTCACCATTCACTAACCCTCACCTCGCCGTCACTCACCCTTTTCATCGTGCTTCCATCGCGATTCACTTCCTTCAACCCAAAACCGGCATCGTATTCACCACGGCATTCACCATCAAAACCGGCGACCACCACACCCATCAACTTCTTCCAAATCACCACCGTTCGATCTTCAACCTCTACTCAAACCCAACCACAAACCCTCCGTGACTTCCGTCGTTACCTCTGTTTCACCACGCCTCCGGTCCATTTCCAACAACCAATTCTCTCCTTCGATCTCCACTCACCGCCGTCGCACCACCACTTACACCAAACCCCAAAACATGACTTTACCATGATTTAATGGACGCGCTCTAAACACTATTCCATGCCGGTTGTTCTTGTTTTACCTAAGCAGAAATCTATCCACCTTTTTCCTTTGTTGCTATGATTGTTTCTATTTAATCTTCAAAGAACAAAAGCTATGAAAGAAAAGACATAGGCAAAAGATGCGAAGGATTGTTGTTGAAGCTTGAGTCGGAAAAACTTGGGAGACTACTTGCATAGTATAGCTTTGTCAAGGCAAAGAAGATTGAAGCCCGCTAAGTGTTTGGGAAAATATCACCACGATAACTCGAGATTCATTAATTTAGGGGTAGATTTATGTTCATTTCGGCTCATGTTTACGGCGACATACTTCGATATCATTTGAACAGCTCACATACACCAGAATTGCAGTCACAAAAGACTCATGCTCAGATCCCCGCCATTGCAAATGTGTCGTTAATGTCGTTCTTCTTTGTTCCCATTCACACGAAGGGCCTGATACAATCACTTGGTAACTTCTCTTTTTTTTGTTTATTATGTTAAACTATTGTCTTTTAGTTAATAGAAATTTCCTACTGTTAGTGATTTTCTCTTATATGGTGTATACAATTAGAATATTATTTATTTTTTGATGTTTCTCTGTGCTAATGCTTTGTCCGCTTTTGGAGAACACGCTTCAGAATACCCGTTACGTATGTCGTTGGAATGTACATGTATTCATGTATCACGTTTAGTCTTATGATGTATCTTGCCACTTTTGCATTATTTCACAAAACCAAAAAACTTGTATATTTTGTTGGTTTCAAGCCATTCTATGGTTATCATTTGAATTTTGAATTTAGATTAAGGATTGGTTTGTGGTTTTAAATTTCAGGTCCATATACCATTTGACACCTTTTGTATATTATACACAATTTGTAGATATTGTAATTAGAACTATCACTATGTCGTTGATTTCCATTACGTTGCGTTGTGCGTATCGGACTTTGACCCGCGGACCCGACTTGTACATGTCGTTATGCCGCCAAATTTCAATCAATTAATAGGATATTTCACCGCGTTTCGATCCACATACGACACTCTAACGCTGTTGCCGCCATGTACAAACCGGTTTATGAGCACATTGCCACCGATTTTAATTCAATCAAATATATCAACATCATTACTTAATTCTTCCTCTTTTAATTATAACAAATTAAGTAATTAAAATTTGTCCAATTAGTTAATTACTATTAATTAATTTTAATTAACTAGATTATTTAATCTTAATTAAATAATTCTGATAATTAATCCTAATTAATTTAATTAATCGATTCAATCGAACTTTAATTAATTAATTTTGATAATTAAAAATTGATTAATTTCTTTTCCACCATCTTTTCATAATAAACAAACTCAATTTCAATTCATCATCAATCCAAACCAATTTCAAAAACACATCACACAATTCTCAATTCAAACATCGAGCCCATTTTCAAAAACACCTTTGTAAGCCGATTGCTTTGGCATCGCCATCAACCTCACATAGCTTACTCTTGGGCTTTCTTACAATGAAACCTATTTGGTTATTGATTAATTGAGTAGATGAATAATACACTAAATAAAAGTCATTTCATTCATAAACCCGAATTCAAACCATTTTCCAAACCATTTTCTCTTAACATAAATTTTGGGATGAAAAAGATATAGGAAGCGTTCGCTTCACATTTTCTCAAGTACTTGAATAATTGGCGTACGCCATATTGCTCGAGTTCTTGTCACCCGATTAAACCTTAATCATACAATTTCAAATCACTTTTCCAAATTAAATATAATTTCTAAATTCAAATCATTTTTAAACTTCAACCATCATATTTCAAATCACATTTTCTAAATCAACTACAAATTCTATAACCATTTAATTCTAAATTTCCGATAATAAAAGGATAGGAGGCGTACGCCTCATTATCTTTCGATTATTCGAATAATTGGCGTACGCCACATTGCTCGAATCTTCGTCATCAAATTAAAACCGCAATCGAATAAACTCAAATCATCTTTAATATCAAACACGATTTCAAAATCAACTTTATAACTTAAACTTCGATCAATTAAGAATGGGAGGTGTTCGTCTCACCATCCTTTAATTATTTGAATAATTGACGTACGCCACATTGCTCAAATCATCGACTTTTCAAAACCTACAAAATCCAAAATTCAAACTATTTTCGCAAATCAAATACAACGTCTAAAAACATATCTTTTACAATTTAAACCACGGATGATAAAAGATGGGAGGCGTTCGCCTCGCCATCTCTCGATTATTTGAATAATTGGCGTACGCCATATTGCACAAATTATCGACTTCCGACTAAAACACGCTAAATAAACTTGGATAAGGGAATAGGTGGTGCTCGCCTCATTATTCTTTGAATAAGCAAGTAGGAGGCGTACGGCTAACTACCGTGCATATTCAATATCAACAAACAAACTTTAAAAATAATTCGAACGAAAAAGGAGTAGAAGGCGTTCGCCTTATTATTCCTCGAAAGAATCGGACGATTGGTGTACACCACATTGCTCAATCTTTCGTCGTTCTTCAAAAACATCCCAAACAAATCAAACTAGCTTCTCGCCCCCGAGTGATCGAAACCAAACAAAACATCAAACACATCAACTCAACCTGTCACCCCCGCGTGACCAAAACCCTTCTTTCAAAAGAACACTGTCAATCCTTTCTAATGCACACCACAAACCAATGCTTAAGCCTCCGCCGAGAGTAGACAAGCCAACGTTTAGCCTTTAGAACGCGATCTACACAGTCGTTCATTAAAAGACACCCACAAAAACCGTAGTCGCCCGAACTACGAATGCTCTGATTTCCTTATTGCACCATAAGGATACGTAGGCAGAAGACTGATGTATCTTCGCGAGCACACTAATAAAAAACCTCCCATTTCCCCTTCTTGAGGTCTTCATCCATATTTATCATCAATTCTAATTACTCGAAGAAAGCGAATAACATTTAACTAACATTCAAATAGCAAATTAGACTAAAAGGTTCCCGTTGAGTACAACGGACGTGAAGGGTGCTAATACCTTCCCCTTGCGTAATCGACTCCCGAACCCGAATATGGTTGCGACGACCATTATTCTATTTTTCAAAGGTTTTATCGATATTTTCCTATTCCTTCATTGGGATAAATAAAGTTCGGTGGCGACTCTGTTTGAACATAATTTTTTCCGCGACCATCACGGGGAATCGTATTTTTCGAGATGCGAAAGATGGCGACTCTGCTGGGGACTATAGCTCCATGCTAGAGAGAGAGTCAGACCTAATTTAGTTCAAAATGCTATGAATGTTAAAATATTGTTTTCTTCCTTATTACTTCTTTATATCTTGCTGTATTATTTATGCTATGTAATTTATTCTGCTATTATGTTGGGTGATCTATGGTTTCTTACACATGTTGTGTGATAAGCTCCGTACCCGAGCTTTGAGAAGAACTTAGAACCCGAAGTTGTGTAGTATTGAACCGAGGGGTGTACACCTCATTGGGACAATATGAGAACTCCACCTAGAGTAGATCTGTTCAGAATTTCCATCATAATATGGCTAGCCCATTATTGCGAGGAAACGTTGAACATGGTCCATGACTCTAGGAACCTCGCCTTAAACCGAAGTCCGTCTTCATGATTGGCGATTGTGTAGTATTGAACCGAGGGGTCTACACCCTGTTCGAACAATACGAGGATCCCGCTTAGAATAGTTTAATTCAGAACTTCCATCTCGATGTGGCTAGCCCATTATTACGATGGAGTGCTGAACACAATCCATGACTCTAAGTTCTGGTCTTGAAAATGGACAACCTTAGGAGCCATCCTTTATGTGTGGGGTAGAGAACATAGAACCTCCGTATAGGGTGTAGCATATGATACTCATGATATCCTGGATCCTAACTATACCTGAATTACATTTCCTTTGCATACCTAAATACAAAATTTCGTGCATTCTCATCTCATCAGCATGAATTGCATATCATTTTCATAAACAAAAAAAAACTCATCCCATCCTTTGTCCATAACCCGCAGTTGAATTCCCAACATTCTATCGGACTTGAAGTAGCTCTGGAAAGATTATGGATCCATTGGAGCAAAGTCATATTGCATTGAGAGGAGATGTTGACTCGATGAAAAACCAAATAAACCAACTTGTGGAGGCTATGATAGATTTAGCAAAAAGGGAGGACAACATTCAGCAGACTGCAGTGGTTGAGAATGTGGTGTTAGCTCCAGTAAATAGTCCTACCCAACCTCAGCTTGCGCGAACCCTAGTTAATAACTCGGTTGTACAAGAACATCATATTGTTCGAGATAAGGGTTCCTCATATCATGATGATGTTGAGTATCATAGCTTTGCATTCTCTATGCCAGATTCCCATGGGATAAGCCTTGTGGTTAATACTGAACAACCACAAGATGATGAGATTGTTAAAAGATGTTGCGTGCTAGAGAAAAGACTCAAGGCCATAGAAGGACAAGATACTATTGAACAGAGTGCCTTAGACATGTGTTTGGTACCTTGCCTAGTCATACCCCCAAAATTCAAAGTACCAGAATTTGAGAAGTACAAAGGGGATAGCTGTGCAAAGCACCATCTGGTGATGTTTTTCCGTAAAATGACTTCTCATGCCCATAATGATAAGTTAATGATTCACTGTTTTCAGGACAGTTTGACTGGGGCATCATTGAGTTGGTATATGAAGTTAGAAAGGAATCATGTTCAATCATGGATGGACCTAGCTAACGCTTTTTTGAATCAGTACAAATACAATTTGGACATGGCTCCCGATCGGATGCAGTTGAGAGCCTTATCTTAGGAAAGCAACGAATCCTTCAGAGGGTATGCCCAAAGATGGAAAGAGTTAGCAGCTCGTGTTGAACCACCACTCTTAGACAAAGAAGTGATGGAATTATTCAGGGATACCTTGCAAAGTCCTTACTTCGAAAGGATGATTCGCAGTGCAGCATCAGACTTCGCTCACTTGGTGTCAATTGGAGAACGCATCGAGAATGGCCTCAAAAGTGGGAAAATCCAATGCGCCTCAAATAGCCAGAGTATGAAGAGCGAATTTATTCCTAGTTCCCAAAAGGAAGAAGAGGCTGAAATTAATGCAGTCTGGGAAGCTCCACAAGCTTTACACCAGACACCATTCTCTCCACATGGTCAATATCCTACAACTCAAGGACCTCCTCAATATCAACGATGGATTCCACCTCAACAGCCATACAAACGACATAACACTCCACATCAGTAGCGCCAGCATGCTCAACAAAGGCCAAGAAAGCCAGAGAGACATATTGATCTGCTCCCAATACCATACAGTCAAGCACTTCCATATTTGATTAAGAGGGGATTGATAGTGCCAAAGGAGCTAAAACCAGTAAGTCCTCCATATCCACCAGGCTTTGACGCCAACGCCCGGTGTGACTTCCATGCTGGGGCACAGGGGCATTCAACTGAAGGCTGCAAAGTGCTTAAGAGCAAAGTACAAACCCTGCTTGATTCCAAGATGTTCTCATTTGCGCCTCGAAGCTTGCAAATCAGTAATACTGCTTCTCCTAGCTATGCGGGTCCATCAGTCCAAACAGCGGAGGAGATTTCCGAGAATAGGTCTAAAGATGATTATCGTACTAGTCTCGATGAGGAGAAATACCACTACTCTGAAGAAGGCTAGCCCAGCAGTGAACCAGGCACGAGAGAGATTCCTCTGCACTGGCAACCATTTGGCTACTCCTCACATTTCATTTGTATTTTTCTTTGCATGTTAAGTACTTATCTGCTTTCAAGTATTGTTGATTTCCTTTAATGGTAATATTAATGAAATGATTATGCATGTTTTGAACGAATCCTTTCGTATTCACTCTTTTTTTTCCATTGATATAAAAAATATTTCTCCCATTCACTTATCAAACTGTTGTTTTAGCAAAGATTGAAGGGAGAATGACGAAAACGAAATACCCATAATTGTTGATTGTATGCTTTCGGATAAAACCTTGTTGATGATGTACAAGCATTGTTTCAAATCCCCAAACACTGGAGAGATAAGGAGTTAATCCCTAGTCAACCACTCCGAGCCTAGAAGTAGGAGTTTCTTTCGGATTTACAAACCCTTACATTTAACCTGGGGCAAGGTAGTGTTCAGTTAATTTGACTACGCATTCAAATTACAAGATGAGACATCCCGTATGAGGATCAACCACAAGCCATTCTTCGCACACATCCTGAACTGTCGAAGGAACCTTGAAAAATACCAAACTTATGTCGGTTGTTCTTCAATGACCAATGACTTGGCAGTCATAATCTTCCAAACAAAAAAATAATAATCAAAGAAAGAGCCCGCTAAGTCGAACACCCAAAAAGGAGACTTAGGCAAAAATTAGGGTAATCCCGGTGGACTAAAAAGCTTCAAAAAGCGATCTAGGCAAAAGTTAGGGATCAAAGCAAAAATCAAAAGAGGTCATGAAAAACCTCAACAAAATAAAACAAGATTCAGTGACCACCATGTCAAGAATCAAAGAGTCACCAACATTCATGAAGAGCAAAATAAGGTGACTGCCATTTCATGTGAATCTTGGTCCCTCATCTTTACACCATTGAACTCTGTTAAAAGTCGAATGTGTGTGTTGAGTTAACTGGACACATGATTGGAGATCATCATGAAGAAGGGGTGGGTTAAAACAAAATTTGAGCCTTATATCCTTTTGTTCAAAAAACCGTGAACCATGCCATGTTACAACCATCAAAAGACCTAATTGAAGTAGGGTTTATTCTGAAAGCATACTACAACAAGGTTGCGTAAACTGACTCCTAAATATTTGCTAATCACCTATATTTGGCATCATATTCTCACTGTATCTTTCACATAATAGCTAAATCAGCAATGTGTTTGAACTAATGGTTCATTCGTCACACACTATGACATCACCTCAATAAATGATTTTTCAAACCTGCATGAATGTCGCATTAAAATTACCATTGATTAAATAAACAATTTTAACTGCAAGTAAGCGCTTGACATCAAGGAACTTCAAAGAAGCAATCGGAGAAGAACTTGATCATTCGTCGGTGCTGACCCGAATCAAGACTACTTCCTAACCCTATCGATCAAGGGAATGGTATCCAATGACTATGAATTGGTCAGTCCAAAGACAAATCTGCAAGCATCAGTTGATCAAAAAGGCAAATCTTTTCAAAACATCCAGTCAATCTGGGGCACGCCTTTCAAAATCTCAATCAGGGGCAAAACACTACAAGACTCATGCACTAGGGAAAAATTTGGTTCAGTCCATGGTATAGTCATTCCCAGAGTTTCCTTTCAAAGGCGAATTCCTTCAAAGACCCTACAGGCTGGGGAAGACAAGTCGCAAAGAGCCTTAGGGCAGAGCAAGAGCACAATCATCATGCATTAATTATGGCGCTACGCTCATTAAATCATTTGCAAGCCGTCATGGCATACCAGTCAAAGAAGTTGAGGTTCTTTCAAGAACAAATACGCAGTCTATCAGCAAATGATCAAACTTGGGGCACCAAAAGCATCCACATCTATCTCCTGATCATCGCATCGTCAAAATACAGAATGTCGGGAAGTCAAAACCTTTCAAGAACCAAAGTCCAATCCCTATTGGCATCTCCAAAAAAGTCCAATCCATATTGGCAACTACCAGAAATAAAAGTCCACTTTGTTGACATCCTCATAACACCAAAGTCTAATCCCTGTTGGCATCTCTGAAACCAAAGTCCAGTTCATATTGGCAACAACAAAAAGTTCGCTTTGCTGGCGTCTTCATAAAGTCAAACCCAATCAACATTGGTACCCAGAAAGTCTCACCTTCAAAAAGGGAGATCAATCCAAAAAACCAACCAATAACCCTCTTGCATTTCCACATGCACTGCATACAATAAACACGCATGACTTTCCTTCCAAATCAGGAAGTTTCATATAAAAAATCTTTCTCGCAAAAACGAGAAATCTTCATTAACATGCATCATAGGCATACATAACATAATAATTCATTCCCATCAACCATTTGATGAGGACATAACCTGAATTTTCTTTTCCATCAGCCCTCTGATGATGACAATCTTTTCCATCAGCCCTCTGATGATGATATTTTACGACAAACATTTTCCATCAACCCTTTGGCGATGCCACTCCATAATGAAGCCTCTTTTCCATCAGCCTTCTGATGATGATAATACTTTTCCATCAACCCTTTGGTGATGCCACTCCATAGTGAAGTTTCTTTCCGTCAACCCTTTGACGATGACAAATTTTCTTTCTGTTAACCCTTTGATGATGGAAAATCCTTTCCACCAACCCTTTGGTGATGACATCCTTTAATTACTTCCGTCAACCCTTTGACGATGACAAAATTATTGTCCATCAACCCTTTGATGATGCCACTCCCTAGTGAAGTTTCTTTCCGTCAACCCTTTGACGATGACAAAATTATTGTCCATCAACCCTTTGATGATGCCACTCCCTAGTGAAGTTTCTTTCCATCAACCCTTTGATGATGCCACTCCCTAGTGAAGTTTCTTTCCGTCAACCCTTTGACGATGACAATTATTTTCCATCAACCCTTTGATGATTCCACTCCATAGTGAAGTTTCTTTCCGTCAACCCTTTGACGATGATACTGCCTATATAATTCCTTATCCAACAACCCTTTGATGATGTCTTTCTTTACCTTTTTTCCACCAACCCTTTAGTGATGACTTCTTTTAATTACTTCCATCAACCCTTTGAGGATGCCACTCCATAGTGAAGCCTCTTTCCGTCAACCCTTTGACGATGATACTACATATATAATTCCTGTTCCACTAACCCTTTGGTGATGCCATCCTTTACTTCTTTCCGTCAACCCATTGACGATGACAACTATCTTTTCATCAGCCTTCTGATGATGATCTTTTCCATCAGCCCTCTGGTGAGGACATTTACCTTTCCGTCAACCCGTGGACGATGACAGTTACCTTTCCATCAACTCTTTGATGATGATATTCCCCAATAATCTCAAAAAGTAAAACCCTACAAAAAAATTCCAGTACTCAGTTGCATTCCCACGTGCATCACATGTATCATTTCATGCATAACTTTCCTACCAAATAGGAATTTCATCAAACACAATCATATCAATCACCCGCATCCCCATGCATAGCACTCCCATAGGGAATTTCATCAAAAACGAACAAAATTATTCGCATTCGTACATGCACATCTAAATATCCCCAGCAATTGCATACTGCATACATCTCATGCATCATTCCATGCATGGTATTCCCCATGTCATACAAAACATCAAACATAAAATATCAGGACCCAAGGTCATTCATATGTATCCTAGACATTCCTCATCTCCAAATAAAGTTGTTACCCTGCATGTGCTCGTGGAATCATTTCCCGGCAAGTCATTTTTCATTTTTATGGTTAATAATGATTTTCCCCAGCATGTTTGCTATCATTGCTCCCCAAGCAGAGGTTACCATAAAAGGTCTCCTGTGAGCTTTTCCCCTGCAGAGCATTTCTAGTAAATTTCCTCTAAAAGGATTCTTTTCTTTCCCCCAACAGACGAATAGTTGAGATACTGCTTCATTTATCTGAAGAATCTCTTTTCTCTGTTTGAGATACTGCTTCATTTATCTGAAGAATCTCTTTTCTCTGTTTGAGATACTGCTTCGTTTATCTGGAGAATCTCATTTATTTAAGATACTGCTTCATTTATCTGAATAATCTCATTTATCCATTTGAGATACTGCTTCATTTATCTGAAGAATCTCATTAATCCATTTGAGATACTGTTTCATTTATCTGAAGAATCTCATTTATCCATTTGAGATACTGCTTCATTTATCTGAAGAATCTCATTTTGCTGTTTGAGATGCTGCTTCATCAATATGAAAAGTCTCATTCATTTTTAGAGATACTGTTCCAGGTATCTTCGGAGAATCTTAGATACGGTTGAGGTATCATTCCCTTGTCGGAATATCTCAATTATATCGTATAAGGTACTGCTTCATTGATCCTCAGAGAATCTCGTACGCTCAAATCAAGACACTGTTCTGCTAATTTTCAAAAAGTCTTAGATACAGTTGAGGTATCATTCCATTATTGGAATATCTCGATTATGACATCCAAGATATTGTTCTGACGATTCCCAGAGAGTTTTGATTGTTTCGTTTCACATTCTAATAACTTTTCTTACTGTATTTCTCATCGCATTTTCTTTCTGCATTTTCTTTCTACATTTCTTCCTTGCATTTCAAAGGACAAAATTAGGGTATTTTCGTATTTAATTATCTTCCACCACAAATGTACGAAGACTGCTGTCATTCATACTTTCTGGTTCAAGGTAATTAAATAGGGGCAACTGTCATACCCCAATTTTGTCCGGGCATTTTAAATTTTTATAAATTTGATTTCATTTTCAATTTGCATTAGTTGTACAGCATACCATGCGTTTCATCATGAATAATACCTAAAATATCAGTCAGAATAAATTTATTAAAAATACAGACAAATTGGTTAAATCGTTTCTCAAGTACGTGCAAAATCAGCGGGTAAAAAGTTTCAAAATTATAATTACAGACACCTGTATTATTAATCTACGGTTCACGTAGTTTAACCTGATGTGCTCGTTTTATTTTTCAGCGGCTGGTTCGGTTGCGTTTTGACCCGCCTGAGTCTTTTAACCAATGCAAATTTCTTTCAGAATTTGAAGAAACGCTGTATTTTTTAAATAAGTATATTTTGTGCTGATCATTTTAGTGTGTCTGATTTAATTTTCGGAGCAAGTTTATATCCGACTTATAATCGGTTAATTATCCAACTAAAATAATTAGTGTAAACAATCATAATTAATTAGAATTATTGTTGAATTTATTTTTGGTTTTGCTTAACTATTAATTCTTTTTATTTTATTTTATTAAAAAGTATAATGAATAGAAGGTTAAAAATGTAAATTTAGAATTATTCATACAAAGTCTCTCTCAATCTGAAAAAGAAACGGATAAGAAGGAAGAGATTTGGTGAATTTTGGAGAACCTGTAACAGTGTGACACGCGTCACTCTTCTCTCTCTCACACAACAAACTTTTGCTACCTCCACTCATTTATTAACAGACACGCGTCTACCTCACGGATACCCTCTCTCTACACTATCCACCTCACACTCTCTCTCACGCATTGGACTCTCTGAAAAAAGAAAAAACAGAAAAAGAAAGGGGAAGAGGAAGAAGGAAACCCCTCTTTTTCCTCAACCACGCCGTCACCATCCACTAACCCTCACCTCGCCGTCACTCACCCTCTTCATCGTGCTTCCACCGCAATTCACTTCCTTCAACCCAAAACCGGCATCGTATTCACCACGGCATTCACCATCGAAACCGGCAACCACCACACCCATCAACTTCTTCCAAATCACCATCGTTCGATCTTCAACCTCTACTCAAACCCAACCACAAACCCTTCGTGACTTCTGCCGTTACCTCTGTTTCACCACGCCTCCGGTCCGTTTCCAACAACCAATTCTCTCTTTCGATCTCCACTCACCTCCGTCGCACCACCACTTACACCAAACCCCAAAACACGACTTTACCATGATTTAATGGACGCGCTCTAAACATTATTCCATGTCGGTTGTTCTTGTTTTACCTAAGCAGAAATCTATCCACCTTTTTCCTTTGTTGTTATGGCCGTTTCTGATTAATCTTCAAAGAACAAAGGCTATGAAAGAAAAGACATAGGCAAAAGATGCGAAGGATTGTTGTTGAAGCTTGAGTCGGAAAAGCTTGGGAGACTACTGTTAGATGCCCAAAAGTGCTTATTTGAGCTATCATATGTGGGCATCTTTCACTCTTTTTCCTTGCTAAAATTGTCAAAACCACATTTGTTTTACATGGAATGCATTACATTGATAAACAAGCTTGGTGCCTTTGATTTGTGTGTTATTGTGCAGGAAAGACATGAACTAATTGAAAATGAAGACACAAGAAAATTGGCAAAGGAACCAAAGAATACAAGCATTTCATCAGCCTGCTCGCTAGGCGAGGCTGTGGCGAAGCATTGGTTCGCTAGGCGAGTTCCTGGCGAAAAGCTCCAGTAAATTGTCAAATTAATTCGCCAGGCGAGCTGAAGGCGAAGGTGGTAGCGAGTTCATTCTGTTTTGGTGAAAAACGCAGCCAGCACTCACTCGCTAGGCGAAGCTCTAGCGAGTCCCCAGCGAGCATTCCAGTAGCCAAACCTCTCAACCTCGCTGGGGCGAAGGTTGAAGCGTGTCCTTCGCTAGGCGAAGGTATGTTCGCTAGGCGAACATGACAGTTCAGCAGGCCCTGTTTTCTCTGGGCGCAGGGGCCTTATGTGCCCATATTAGACCCTCGCTAGGCGAGCCATTCTGCTCGCCTAGCGAACATGACAGCCCAGCAGTGGTCTATAAGTAGCAGGTGCCACTTTTGAGCACCATACCTCATTTTTACCAACTTTTTCCACTTTTGTACTTTCTTCTAGATATTTTTGCAGCATTGTTCTTGGGATCTTTATGCCCTAGTTTTCATTTCTCTTCATCTTAGAACCATCTTCTACAAAAAGAAGGTGGATTCCCATCCAACTTCGATTATCCGACTTGGATGTTAATCAACCTTCTTTCCTTACTTGCCGACCAAGCTACCATGAAAATGAGTAGCTAAGTCATCCATTTGTCAAGGTTAGATGTAGGTGATTACTAGCTTTGTGTGTAAATGTAAGGATCCTCATATGTAAACTCTTTAATGGTGAATATATGATGAAAACTTTGTTTCTATTTAAAACTCTTTGTGTTGGTTTATGATCGAGAGATGTTTACCGACTATTGACCTAGGTTTTCATCCAAACTTGTTTGTTAGCTAGAGATAGTAATGAATGATTTTGTTCACCATAAGGTTGAACCAAAAAGTTGTCATTTTGATAGATTGTGTTCGAGAGAAACAATGGATCAAAATGGCAAAACTCACAATGTGTGTTCGAGAGAAACATATTGAGAGGACTTTGTGAAATTATTTATTATCTAAAGGAGTTTATAAGATTGTTGACCGAGCAAATACATGCAAAGTGATCATTGAAACCTAACTTTGACAATATTTCTCATTTAATCAAACCATAACTTTTACCGCAATTTATTACTTTTTATGCAAGATAACTTGATTAAAACCAAAACCCTATTGTTACATTGAGCTACGATTAATACAACCATCGAACGGCGGTGATATCTTACAATCCCTGTGGATACGATAACAAAAACCCGACACGAAATATACATTTCAACAAAATGGCGCCGTTGCCGGGGATTGTAAATTGATATTGCGAGCATCGCAATGGTTGTTTAAGTTTTAGCTTGTGAATTTTTGACTTGTGCTTGTAATTTGTTTGGTTTAGTGTGCAGCTTACGTTTTATGCGAGGGCAAATCCCTGTGGACGAACTTCTTTTTGATCCTGAGATCGAGAGAACCGCAAGGAGGCTCAATAGCAAAACGAGACGTAGGAGGCAACAGGCTAGACAGCGCCAAGAGCAAGGAGAAAGTTCTTCAACCACAAATCCAC
This sequence comes from Lathyrus oleraceus, assembly GCF_024323335.1. Classification (NCBI taxonomy): domain Eukaryota; kingdom Viridiplantae; phylum Streptophyta; class Magnoliopsida; order Fabales; family Fabaceae; genus Lathyrus; species Lathyrus oleraceus. The sequence goes on from NC_066579.1 coordinate 326,856,285, forward strand.
CACCATTCATACCAAACATGGAGCCACAACCACCACCACCTATTTCTACTCCATGTATCAATAGTCCAAGGAACACCGCTCAGTTTGCCAACCACACAGGAAGGCAAGCTGAGATGAAGACGGGAACTCTGAATTTATTATATGGGAGTCCATTCACCGGAATGGACCATGAAGACCCATTTGCTTTTCTCACAAAATTTTATGAGATAGCATTGGCTGCCGGAGTGGATCAGGCTCAGGAGCTTCCGTTGTTCAGACGTTTTTTTCCCCACGCTTTGCTCGGTAAAGCAAAGGATTGGTATCTCGATCAAACACCAGCCGTAATGACAGACTGGAACGTGTTAGAAGAGAAATTCATTGAAAGATTTTTCTCCCATAACCGATTCATGGAATCAAAGACGGCCATCTCGGTGTTTTCTCAAGGAACCAGTGAATCTTTAACTGAAGCGTGGGAGAGATTCAAGTCCATGCTTAGGAAATGTAAAGGGCATGGATTTGATGAAATGACTCAAATCCATATCTTCAGAAATGGACTTCAACCAAACTGCAAGACGTTGTTGGATGCCACCTCGGGTGGCTCGTGGATGTCAAAAAGTGCCGAAGAAGCCACAAACATTATCAATCGAATGGCTCTAAATGATCTTCAGAGTCAAAGTCGTGGAAATTCTTTGAAGAAGGCGGGAGTGCTTGAGTTAGGGACGAATGATGCCATCCTTGCCCAAAACAAGCTCATCTCACAACAAGTGGAACTCTTAACGCAACAAATCAAAGAGTTAAGAGAACCGTCAAAAGCTAAACAAATAGCTTGTTGTGAACTTTGTAAAGGTGAACATGACACCGGATTTTGTCCACCTCCCAGTTTTGACGAAGTAAACTACATGGCCAATCAACGGGACTATCAACCGAGACAACAACAACCTTATCAACCGCACCCTCAACAACAACAACAACAACAACAACAATTCCAAGGGAACCAAGGGTTCCAACCTAGAAGCAACTATTATCATAACCAAGGTTATGGAGGTGGTTCTTCTAGCCGTCAAAACCCTCCCCAAAATCCGTATCAATCTCAACAACCGCCGGTCATCAATTCTAAATTGGAAGAGACATTGACGCAATTCATGCAAATGTCAATGGCCAATCAAAAGAGTAATGACGCGGCCATAAAAAATCTCGAGACTCAGGTTGGGCAACTTGCCAAGCAACTCGCTGAACAACAAACCGGTCCTTCTTTTTCGGCTAATACGCAAACAAATCCTAAGGAGCATTGTAAGGCGATTATGACGAGAAGTGGGAGGGAGTTGGGTAGTGAGAATGAAAAAAGAGTTGAGAGTGAACAAAGAGAGAAAGAGAAAGAAATTGAGGAGGAAATAGTGGAGGAAAATGTTGATGGTGAAATAGGAGTGTGGAGTGATGAGGAAGAAGTTGAAAAGAATAGAAATGATGGTGAAGTTGAAAAAGAAAAAGGTGTGGAGATTGAGGAAAATAAAAGTGATGAGGTAATAAGGGAGGTAGTGAAAAAGCCTAGATGGAAGAGTGCTAGAATTGCAAAGGGAAAGGAGGTAGTGAACGCTACTCCTATCCAAAACCTTCCTTATCCTCATGCTCCTTCCAAAAGGGAGATTGAACGGCATTACGCCCGGTTCATGGATATTTTTAAACAGTTGCAAATCAACATTCCGTTTGCTGAAGCCTTGGAACAAATGCCAAAGTATGCCAAATTCATGAAGGACATACTAACCAAAAAGCGGAGGTATACGGAACCGGAGACCATCGTCCTTGATGCGAGCTGTAGTGCCATTATTCAAAGGACGCTTCCTAAGAAAGAGGTTGATCCGGGAAGAGTTACATTGCCGGTTAAAATTGGTGACGTTTATGTCGGGAAAGGACTTATTGACTTGGGGTCGAGCATTAATCTTATACCTTTGTCAATTATCAAGAGGCTTGGCAACATCGAGATTAAGTCCATCCGAATGACGTTGCAATTGGCGGATAAGTCGACGACCCATCCTCATGGCGTAGCCCAAGATGTTTTGGTGAAGGTCGACAAATTCTTTTTTCCGGTGGATTTTATTGTAATTGATATGGAGGAAGATGATGATGCTCCGCTCATCTTGGGCCGACCATTCATGAAGACCGCAAGAATGATGATAGATGTTGATGACGGTTTAATGAAGGTGCGAGTTCAAAATGAGGAAGTCACATTTGATATATTCGAGGCGATGAAGCATTCCAAGGATAGAAATGATAGCTTTCGCATCGATGTGATCGAAGACGCTATTATGGAGGTTTCAAAGCATATTCATGAGATATCTCCTATGGAGTTAGCTCTTGACGACTCATTGGAGGTTTTCACTGTTGAAGAGGAGCTAGCTCTTGAGGAATGCTTAAAGGAACTTGATAGTTTGGAAGACCTACAACCGTGGGAAGTAGAGGAAGAAAACTTGAAGAAGGAGGTCATTGACGAGAAAGCGCCAATTGAATTAAAAGAGTTACCTTCGACTTTGAAATATGTGTTTCTAGATGAGACCGAGGCAAAGCCGGTCATCATAAGCAACCTTTTGACAAAAGAAGAAGAAGCCCGTCTAATCATTATGCTAAAAACCAATCAAGAAGCTATGGGTTGGACTCTTTCCGATCTAAAAGGAATTAGTCCATCCTATTGTATGCACAAGATTTTGATGGAGGAAGATTTTAAGCCGGTGGCTCAACCACAACGCCGCTTAAATCCTACGATGAAGGAGGTTGTAAGAAAGGAAGTTGTGAAGCTATTGGATGCGGGAATGATTTACCCGATCTCGGATAGTCCGTGGGTTAGTCCCGTGCACGTGGTTCCGAAGAAGGGTGGAATGACCGTAATCCGAAATGACAAAGACGAATTGATCCCGACCAAAGTTGTAACGGGGTGGAGAATGTGTATAGATTATAGACGGTTGAATACCGCGACTCGTAAGGACCATTTCCCACTCCCATTTATGGATCAAATGCTTGAAAGACTATCGGGCCAACAATACTATTGTTTTTTGGACGGCTACTCCGGGTACAACCAAATTGCGGTTGACCCGGTTGATCATGAGAAGACGGCTTTCACGTGTCCGTTTGGAGTGTTCGCATACAGAAAAATGCCCTTTGGGCTGTGCAATGCACCGGCGACCTTCCAACGATGTGTCCAAGCCATTTTTGCCGATCTGATAGAGAAAACAATGGAAGTCTTCATGGATGACTTCTCGGTATTTGGTGGGACGTTTAGTCTATGCTTGGCAAATTTGAAGACGGTGTTGGAAAGGTGTGTGAAGACCAATTTGGTGCTGAATTGGGAAAAGTGTCACTTCATGGTGACCGAGGGGATCGTGCTAGGCCACAAAGTCTCTAGAAGGGGGCTTGAAGTGGATAGAGCTAAGGTTGAAGTAATTGAAAAATTACCCCCTCCGGTGAATGTGAAGGGCATCCGTAGCTTTTTGGGGCACGCGGGGTTCTACCGGCGCTTCATCAAGGACTTCTCAAAGGTGGCTAAGCCTTTGAGCAATTTGCTCGCCAAGGACCAGGTATTTCTCTTCACCGAAGATTGTTTGCAAGCTTTTGAGGTTTTAAAAGAAAAATTGGTTACCGCTCCAATAATAGTCGCTCCCGATTGGAATGAAAATTTTGAACTAATGTGTGACGCGAGTGACTATGCTGTTGGAGCGGTACTTGGTCAAAGAAAAGACAAAACTTTTTCATGCGATACATTATGCGAGTAAGGTTCTTAACGAGGCTCAAATAAATTATGCCACAACGGAAAAAGAACTACTCGCAATAGTGTATGCGCTAGAAAAGTTTAGGTCTTATCTTATAGGGTCTAAAGTCGTTGTGTACACCGACCACGCGGCGATTAAATATCTGCTAACCAAGCCGGATTCGAAGCAAAGGCTCATCCGTTGGATCCTCTTGTTACAAGAATTCGATGTAGAAATCAAAGACAAGAAGGGGTCGGAAAACTTGGTAGCGGATCATTTATCCCGATTAGTGAACGTGGAGGTTACCGCGTCGGAAAAAGAAATCCGGGAAGAATTTCCTGATGAAAAATTGTTTAAGGTTCAAGTTAGGCCGTGGTTTGCAGACTTTGCAAACCACAAGGCTAGTGGTTTTGTGCCTGCCGACCTAACTTCGAACCAAAAGAGGAAGTTCCTTTCGGATGCGAAGTATTATGTTTGGGATGACCCATACTTGTTTAAGTTGGGTAGCGATAACCTGTTAAGGAGATGCGTGACTGGTGATGAAGCCCAGAGCATCCTTTGGCATTGTCACAACTCGCCTTATGGCGGACATTATAATGGGGTTAGAACGGCCACTAAAATTCTTCAATCAGGATTTTATTGGCCAACTATTTTCAAAGACGCACATACCCATGCGCAAAGTTGTGACAGCTACCAAAGAAGCGGTGGGATAGGTAAGAGAGATGAGATGCCTCTCCAAAATATCCAAGAAGTGGAAGTGTTCGATTGTTGGGGCATAGATTTCGTAGGACCTTTCCCACCCTCTTATGGGAATGAGTACATGCTTGTTGCTGTCGATTATGTCTCTAAGTGGGTTGAGGCGATTGCCTCACCTCGGGCGGATGCCAAAACGGTGATAAAATTTTTAAAGAAAAACATATTTTCCCGTTTTGGAACCCCCCGAGTGTTGATAAGTGACGGAGGGTCACACTTTTGCAATGCACCTTTGGAAACAATTCTAAAACATTATGGTGTATCGCATAGGGTGACAACTCCGTACCACCCTCAGGCTAACGGGCAAGCGGAGGTCTCTAATCGAGAGATTAAGAGAATCCTAGAAAAAACCGTGTCTAATTCTAAAAAAGAGTGGTCCCAAAAATTGGACGAAGCATTATGGGCCTACCGTACGGCCTTTAAAGCTCCAATTGGCCTAACTCCCTTTCAATTGGTATTTGGTAAAACTTGCCATTTGCCGGTTGAATTGGAGCACAAGGCCTTGTGGGCCCTAAAGTTTTTAAATTTTGAACATGAGTTGGCCGGTAACAAAAGGAAAGTACAACTACTTGAGTTGGAGGAGATGCGCAATGCCGCATACCACTCAAGTTGGTTGTACAAGGAAAAAGCAAAGAAGTATCACGACAAGAAGATCCGTAACAAAGAATTTGTGCCCGGACAATTGGTCCTATTGTTCAACTCCCGGTTGAAGTTGTTTCCCGGGAAGTTGAAATCAAAATGGTCCGGGCCATTTCGGGTGAAAGAAGTAAAAGAGTACGGGGCCATTGTCATTGAAGACATGGACAAGAAAGATAGTTGGACCGTGAATGGCCAACGATTGAAAGTGTATCTCGGCGGTCATGTGGATCGCGAGAGTTGTGCTCAGCCGCTCGATGCTCCTCTGTGAGCATCGCACCGTCGAGCTTAGCCGACGTTAAACAAGCGCTAGTTGGGAGGCACCCCAACATTGTAAGTATTTACTGTTTTATGTTTTATGTTGTATTGAGTACACTGTGCTAAACCCATGCTGGATGACTTGCAAGTGCTGCATTTACCAATGAACTTGCTGTCACGCTCGCTAGCAGCTCGCTAGGCGAGGCAGTAGCGAGCACGCTCGCTAGCTGCTCGCTAGGCGAGGCAGCAGCGAGCGCTGCAGTACTGTTTACTATTTAAATCTCAGCAGGGCCATTTTGCCCCAAACCTTCAAAAAAATTTCTGAACGGCTCTGCTGAGGAACTTGTGCTAGGCTTCTCAAACTCTCTCATTTGCATCTTTATCACCAACACTTGCTCTTTTCGGTCGATTGCAAACTCTTCTCACTTCACATTTCCAAATCCGTGTAACTAAGGTTTGCCCTACTACATTTTTCTTTTTGTTTGAACTCTTAATTTCCAAATGTGAATGGCAAATAGGATGAGTGTGGTATGGGAACATTGAGGTTGCATGTGGTATTTTGGAGTTTGCAATTTTTGGAGATTTAGGTTTTCAAATTGGGGATTTAGTTTTATTTTAGGTTTTGCATGCAATTAGGCAATCCCCAATAGCATAGAAAGATTAAATTCGTGAGAAATCATTAGGTTCTGATGTGGGAACCATTAGAGTATGGGTATTGGGGGAAAAATCTTTGAAAATGCAGAAAACCCCAAAGCCCGTAAGGTTCGCTAGCACTCGCTAGGCGAACCTGGGGCGAGCGTTCGCTGCCACTTCGCTAGGCGAAGCAGCAGCGAGCAAGGCAGTCTTTTGAATTATGCTTTGATGGCTAATCTGTTTGTTGGTGTGTGTTGTTTCTTTGTATATTTTGCAGATGGAGTCAAGATCTGGAGCGGGTAAGAAAAGAAAGGGAGCAACTACATCTCGGACAGTTCCTATCCAGTTTGACCAAGACAAGTTTGTCGGCCCGAAGCAGGCCGCCAGATACATCGCTCTGGAGAAGCGGAAGATACTTCCAGAGAAGCGCTTTCTGATCAACCCACAGGGCACCTACAGAAATTTCGCCGGGTTGATAGACGCAAAGAAGTGGGATAGGTTGATTAGTCCCTTAGAGCATTACGACATTGCGACAGTGCGGGAGTTTTATGCTAACGCACTGCCCGACGATGACGAGCCCTTTACTTGGGTTTCTAAAGTGGCCGGGCGTCCAGTTCCATTTGACCGGGATGCTATCAACCGAATCCTTGGGGAACCGCTCCAGCTGGGAGCTGACCAGAGAGACCAATACCACACCGACCTAAGGCTTCACCGAGATGTTCCTGCCATTACCGCCGCCCTGCTTTTACCTGGGAAATTTGTTGAGCCGAACCCATCTGGGGTTCCAGTGAGGTATCACCGGGAGGACATGACTCCCATGGCTCAACTGTTACTGCTCTTGGTATTGACCAACATCCAGCCTAAATCACACACCTCTACTGTGCCGATCCCAGTGGCACATTTGGTCCATTCCATCCTCACCAATGTCGAGATTGATGTGGCGAGGATCATCGCCAATGAGCTGAAGACCGTGGTCGAGAGCGGGCTTAAGTCGGGGGCTCGTGTTAATTGTCCCCTAGCTTTCCCGTGTTTGATCATGAGTTTATGCGTTCAGGCAAGGGTGAGACTTCCGTCTCGTGGGCAGGTTAGGATCCCGGCACCTATCGATGATCGGTATGTGGCTAAATATTATAGACCAAAGACTACCGGTGGCAGTGCAGCCTCAGGAAGTACTCGGGCTTCTGATGGTCCTAGTGCTTCTACTCCCGGACTTGATCCCTACCTCCGAGCGGTGTGTGACTACAGTTTTGAGTGGATGGCGGCATCCCAGAGAGCTATGATTGATATGCACAACAGTATGCAGAGGTTGGAACTGCAAGGTAATGACCCCTCCGGTGCTCGAGCAGTGTCGGCGCGTGAGCAGTTTATGCTTAACGCTAACTGGCCTGTGGACAGGCCTGTCTATGGTGAGGGGGTGGGCGCTGATGCTGATGATGCTGATGATGATGATGTTGATGATGAGGCTACCGGTTCTGAGGCCGGTAGCGAGGAGGAGTCCTGAGCCCTTAGTGGGTTAAGTTTTTGTGTGTTTTCAGTTTTTATGTTATTTCTATTTATATTTTCGGATTTTGTATCTTGATTTTGGTGTTGTACTATTGGGGTGTTTTGTCCCCCATGAACAAATTTATATTTTTATTTTCAGTTAATGTTATTTAATTATGTTTTTAATTTTGTGTGTTTAATAAATTTTTGGTTGATTGAGTGGTAAACCCTTCTAGATTGGTTGCTCCTCAAGAAGTACCCAATGAAGGTGCATCCGAGCTTGGATGGCAATGATAAGAATAAACAAGTGAATAAGGCTAAGGTACATGGTTACCGTCGGCTAGAATTTTAGAATGCATTAGGAACTTTACTCTTTTTGGTAAATTGAATATTGTCTTTTTGCAACATAATTGAATGAATGCTTCATCTAGAACTTAAAACCACAAATTGTGAGGAAACCTCCATTGTTCACTTAAATGCTGGATTCTAATAAGTTTTGTTGATTCATGTGATTCATTTCTTTGTCTTTTATTATTGTGAAATTGTGGAAGCAATTAGAAATGATCAAGGCACTTGTTTTCTTTCGAGCACAACTACATCCAAAAACAACTTACCTGAGAGCAGAGAGAGTATTTGTTAACCCCTTTGAGCCTAAACAGTGAATCTCGGCTTGAAATAAAGCGAGATCTCAAAAATCTTTTTTTTACAACCCGGAAAATCTTGATTATTGTTCTTTTGCCGTAAAAAGTTAAGAGCATTCACTTAGGGTGTGGAAGAAATAAGTTGGGGAGAACGAAAAAGAATTGGTAAGTACCACAACTCTTGAAAAAGAAAAGAAAAACCGAGCAAGCATAGAAAAATATATGTATAGAAAATATAGAAAAGAAACATCTGTTTTGTATATTTGATGTGAAAGAAAAGAACAAAAATAGAAAAAATGAAAATGAATGCTTGCTTGGAAGAAAAATAGTGAAAAATAAAAATTGAGTTGTGGAATATGTGTTGTGAAGGTTTCAAATAAGAAACAAATGAAACAAAGTCGAGTAGTGTGAATAATACTGTGAATGTCTCTTTTGCATCGGCACTTTCGTTTCAATGGCCTTAGAAATGACCCTTGTTTGTTAACCTAACCAAGCTTCAACCGAAAAGCCCTTAGTGATCTTTATGCTTCCACAGTACCATTTTTAATTGTTAGACATTGTATGAATCTATTTGATTTCTTCATTATTTGTTAGAGAGTGAGAGTAGTCCCGCGGTTGCAAACGTGCAAAATCTTCATTCCTTATTCGAAGAGGAGAGATAGGATGATTCATTCAGAATAGTATTGTTGTAGATAGATAAATATTTTACATTGCTATTTAAGTTTTAGTTCTTATGTATTATTTTATTCGAACCGTTGGGAACTTGTATTTGCTGATTTCGCTTGTGTTTGAGCCGTTTATCCAACTTCGGAGAAACCAGTTTCTTAAAGCAAATCCTCTTGTCCTTCAAGAGGCATACTTTGCTTGAGGACAAGCAAGAATCTAGTTGGGGAGAGTTGTTAGATGCCCAAAAGTGCTTATTTGAGCTATCATATGTGGGCATCTTTCACTCTTTTTCCTTGCTAAAATTGTCAAAACCACATTTGTTTTACATGGAATGCATTACATTGATAAACAAGCTTGGTGCCTTTGATTTGTGTGTTATTGTGCAGGAAAGACATGAACTAATTGAAAATGAAGACACAAGAAAATTGGCAAAGGAACCAAAGAATACAAGCATTTCATCAGCCTGCTCGCTAGGCGAGGCTGTGGCGAAGCATTGGTTCGCTAGGCGAGTTCCTGGCGAAAAGCTCCAGTAAATTGTCAAATTAATTCGCCAGGCGAGCTGAAGGCGAAGGTGGTAGCGAGTTCATTCTGTTTTGGTGAAAAACGCAGCCAGCACTCACTCGCTAGGCGAAGCTCTAGCGAGTCCCCAGCGAGCATTCCAGTAGCAAAACCTCTCAACCTCGCTGGGGCGAAGGTTGAAGCGTGTCCTTCGCTAGGCGAAGGTATGTTCGCTAGGCGAACATGACAGTTCAGCAGGCCCTGTTTTCTCTGGGCGCAGGGGCCTTATGTGCCCATATTAGACCCTCGCTAGGCGAGCCATTCTGCTCGCCTAGCGAACATGACAGCCCAGCAGTGGTCTATAAGTAGCAGGTGCCACTTTTGAGCACCATACCTCATTTTTACCAACTTTTTCCACTTTTGTACTTTCTTCTAGATATTTTTGCAGCATTGTTCTTGGGATCTTTATGCCCTAGTTTTCATTTCTCTTCATCTTAGAACCATCTTCTACAAAAAGAAGGTGGATTCCCATCCAACTTCGATTATCCGACTTGGATGTTGATCAACCTTCTTTCCTTACTTGCCGACCAAGCTACCATGAAAATGAGTAGCTAAGTCATCCATTTGTCAAGGTTAGATGTAGGTGATTACTAGCTTTGTGTGTAAATGTAAGGATCCTCATATGTAAACTCTTTAATGGTGAATATATGATGAAAACTTTGTTTCTATTTAAAACTCTTTGTGTTGGTTTATGATCGAGAGATGTTACCGACTATTGACCTAGGTTTTCATCCAAACTTGTTTGTTAGCTAGAGATAGTAATGAATGATTTTGTTCACCATAAGGTTGAACCAAAAAGTTGTCATTTTGATAGATTGTGTTCGAGAGAAACAATGGATCAAAATGGCAAAACTCACAATGTGTGTTCGAGAGAAACATATTGAGAGGACTTTGTGAAATTATTTATCATCTAAAGGAGTTTATAAGATTGTTGACCGAGCAAATACATGCAAAGTGATCTCTGAAACCTAACTTTGACAATATTTCTCATTTAATCAAACCATAACTTTTACCGCAATTTATTACTTTTTATGCAAGATAACTTGATTAAAACCAAAACCCTATTGTTACATTGAGCTACGATTAATATAACCATCGAACGGCGGTGATATCTTACAATCCCTGTGGATACGATAACAAAAACCCGACACGAAATATACATTTCAACAAAATGGCGCCGTTGCCGGGGATTGTAAATTGATATTGCGAGCATCGCAATGGTTGTTTAAGTTTTAGCTTGTGAATTTTTGACTTGTGCTTGTAATTTGTTTGGTTTAGTGTGCAGCTTACGTTTTATGCGAGGGCAAATCCCTGTGGACGAACTTCTTTTTGATCCTGAGATCGAGAGAACCGCAAGGAGGCTCAATAGCAAAACGAGACGTAGGAGGCAACAGGCTAGACAGCGCCAAGAGCAAGGAGAAAGTTCTTCAACCACAAATCCACCACCATTCATACCAAACATGGAGCCACAACCACCACCACCTATTTCTACTCCATGTATCAATAGTCCAAGGAACACCGCTCAGTTTGCCAACCACACAGGAAGGCAAGCTGAGATGAAGACGGGAACTCTGAATTTATTATATGGGAGTCCATTCACCGGAATGGACCATGAAGACCCATTTGCTTTTCTCACAAAATTTTATGAGATAGCATTGGCTGCCGGAGTGGATCAGGCTCAGGAGCTTCCGTTGTTCAGACGTTTTTTTCCCCACGCTTTGCTCGGTAAAGCAAAGGATTGGTATCTCGATCAAACACCAGCCGTAATGACAGACTGGAACGTGTTAGAAGAGAAATTCATTGAAAGATTTTTCTCCCATAACCGATTCATGGAATCAAAGACGGCCATCTCGGTGTTTTCTCAAGGAACCAGTGAATCTTTAACTGAAGCGTGGGAGAGATTCAAGTCCATGCTTAGGAAATGTAAAGGGCATGGATTTGATGAAATGACTCAAATCCATATCTTCAGAAATGGACTTCAACCAAACTGCAAGACGTTGTTGGATGCCACCTCGGGTGGCTCGTGATGTCAAAAAGTGCCGAAGAAGCCACAAACATTATCAATCGAATGGCTCTAAATGATCTTCAGAGTCAAAGTCGTGGAAATTCTTTGAAGAAGGCGGGAGTGCTTGAGTTAGGGACGAATGATGCCATCCTTGCCCAAAACAAGCTCATCTCACAACAAGTGGAACTCTTAACGCAACAAATCAAAGAGTTAAGAGAACCGTCAAAAGCTAAACAAATAGCTTGTTGTGAACTTTGTAAAGGTGAACATGACACCGGATTTTGTCCACCTCCCGGTTTTGACGAAGTAAACTACATGGCCAATCAACGGGACTATCAACCGAGACAACAACAACCTTATCAACCGCACCCTCAACAACAACAACAACAACAACAATTCCAAGGGAACCAAGGGTTCCAACCTAGAAGCAACTATTATCATAACCAAGGTTATGGAGGTGGTTCTTCTAGCCGTCAAAACCCTCCCCAAAATCCGTATCAATCTCAACAACCGCCGGTCGTCAATTCTAAATTGGAAGAGACATTGACGCAATTCATGCAAATGTCAATGGCCAATCAAAAGAGTAATGACGCGGCCATAAAAAATCTCGAGACTCAGGTTGGGCAACTTGCCAAGCAACTCGCTGAACAACAAACCGGTCCTTCTTTTTCGGCTAATACGCAAACAAATCCTAAGGAGCATTGTAAGGCGATTATGACGAGAAGTGGGAGGGAGTTGGGTAGTGAGAATGAAAAAAGAGTTGAGAGTGAACAAAGAGAGAAAGAGAAAGAAATTGAGGAGGAAATAGTGGAGGAAAATGTTGATGGTGAAATAGGAGTGTGGAGTGATGAGGAAGAAGTTGAAAAGAATAGAAATGATGGTGAAGTTGAAAAAGAAAAAGGTGTGGAGATTGAGGAAAATAAAAGTGATGAGGTAATAAGGGAGGTAGTGAAAAAGCCTAGATGGAAGAGTGCTAGAATTGCAAAGGGAAAGGAGGTAGTGAGTGCTACTCCTATCCAAAACCTTCCTTATCCTCATGCTCCTTCCAAAAGGGAGAATGAACGGCATTACGCCCGGTTCATGGATATTTTTAAACAGTTGCAAATCAACACTCCATTTGCTGAAGCCTTGGAACAAATGCTAAAGTATGCCAAATTCATGAAGGACATACTAACCAAAAAGCGGAGGTATACGGAACCGGAGACCATCGTCCTTGATGCGAGCTGTAGTGCCATTATTCAAAGGACGCTTCCTAAGAAAGAGGTTGATCCGGGAAGAGTTACATTGCCGGTTAAAATTGGTGACGTTTATGTCGGGAAAGGACTTATTGACTTGGGGTCGAGCATTAATCTTATACCTTTGTCAATTATCAAGAGGCTTGGCAACATCGAGATTAAGTCCATCCGAATGACGTTGCAATTGGCGGATAAGTCGACGACCCATCCTCATGGCGTAGCCCAAGATGTTTTGGTGAAGGTCGACAAATTCTTTTTTCCGGTGGATTTTATTGTAATTGATATGGAGGAAGATGATGATGCTCCGCTCATCTTGGGCCGACCATTCATGAAGACCGCAAGAATGATGATAGATGTTGATGACGGTTTAATGAAGGTGCGAGTTCAAAATGAGGAAGTCACATTTGATATATTCGAGGCGATGAAGCATTCCAAGGATAGAAATGATAGCTTTCGCATCGATGTGATCGAAGACGCTATTATGGAGGTTTCAAAGCATATTCATGAGATATCTCCTATGGAGTTAGCTCTTGACGACTCATTGGAGGTTTTCACTGTTGAAGAGGAGCTAGCTCTTGAGGAATGCTTAAAGGAACTTGATAGTTTGGAAGACCTACAACCGTGGGAAGTAGAGGAAGAAAACTTGAAGAAGGAGGTCATTGACGAGAAAGCGCCAATTGAATTAAAAGAGTTACCTTCGACTTTGAAATATGTGTTTCTAGATGAGACCGAGGCAAAGCCGGTCATCATAAGCAACCTTTTGACAAAAGAAGAAGAAGCCCGTCTAATCATTATGCTAAAAACCAATCAAGAAGCTATGGGTTGGACTCTTTCCGATCTAAAAGGAATTAGTCCATCCTATTGTATGCACAAGATTTTGATGGAGGAAGATTTTAAGCCGGTGGCTCAACCACAACGCCGCTTAAATCCTACGATGAAGGAGGTTGTAAGAAAGGAAGTTGTGAAGCTATTGGATGCGGGAATGATTTACCCGATCTCGGATAGTCCGTGGGTTAGTCCCGTGCACGTGGTTCCGAAGAAGGGTGGAATGACCGTAATCCGAAATGACAAAGACGAATTGATCCCGACCAAAGTTGTAACGGGGTGGAGAATGTGTATAGATTATAGACGGTTGAATACCGCGACTCGTAAGGACCATTTCCCACTCCCATTTATGGATCAAATGCTTGAAAGACTATCGGGCCAACAATACTATTGTTTTTTGGACGGCTACTCCGGGTACAACCAAATTGCGGTTGACCCGGTTGATCATGAGAAGACGGCTTTCACGTGTCCGTTTGGAGTGTTCGCATACAGAAAAATGCCCTTTGGGCTGTGCAATGCACCGGCGACCTTCCAACGATGTGTCCAAGCCATTTTTGCCGATCTGATAGAGAAAACAATGGAAGTCTTCATGGATGACTTCTCGGTATTTGGTGGGACGTTTAGTCTATGCTTGGCAAATTTGAAGACGGTGTTGGAAAGGTGTGTGAAGACCAATTTGGTGCTGAATTGGGAAAAGTGTCACTTCATGGTGACCGAGGGGATCGTGCTAGGCCACAAAGTCTCTAGAAGGGGGCTTGAAGTGGATAGAGCTAAGGTTGAAGTAATTGAAAAATTACCCCCTCCGGTGAATGTGAAGGGCATCCGTAGCTTTTTGGGGCACGCGGGGTTCTACCGGCGCTTCATCAAGGACTTCTCAAAGGTGGCTAAGCCTTTGAGCAATTTGCTCGCCAAGGACCAGGTATTTCTCTTCACCGAAGATTGTTTGCAAGCTTTTGAGGTTTTAAAAGAAAAATTGGTTACCGCTCCAATAATAGTCGCTCCCGATTGGAATGAAAATTTTGAACTAATGTGTGACGCGAGTGACTATGCTGTTGGAGCGGTACTTGGTCAAAGAAAAGACAAAACTTTTTCATGCGATACATTATGCGAGTAAGGTTCTTAACGAGGCTCAAATAAATTATGCCACAACGGAAAAAGAACTACTCGCAATAGTGTATGCGCTAGAAAAGTTTAGGTCTTATCTTATAGGGTCTAAAGTCGTTGTGTACACCGACCACGCGGCGATTAAATATCTGCTAACCAAGCCGGATTCGAAGCAAAGGCTCATCCGTTGGATCCTCTTGTTACAAGAATTCGATGTAGAAATCAAAGACAAGAAGGGGTCGGAAAACTTGGTAGCGGATCATTTATCCCGATTAGTGAACGTGGAGGTTACCGCGTCGGAAAAAGAAATCCGGGAAGAATTTCCTGATGAAAAATTGTTTAAGGTTCAAGTTAGGCCGTGGTTTGCAGACTTTGCAAACCACAAGGCTAGTGGTTTTGTGCCTGCCGACCTAACTTCGAACCAAAAGAGGAAGTTCCTTTCGGATGCGAAGTATTATGTTTGGGATGACCCATACTTGTTTAAGTTGGGTAGCGATAACCTGTTAAGGAGATGCGTGACTGGTGATGAAGCCCAGAGCATCCTTTGGCATTGTCACAACTCGCCTTATGGCGGACATTATAATGGGGTTAGAACGGCCACTAAAATTCTTCAATCAGGATTTTATTGGCCAACTATTTTCAAAGACGCACATACCCATGCGCAAAGTTGTGACAGCTACCAAAGAAGCGGTGGGATAGGTAAGAGAGATGAGATGCCTCTCCAAAATATCCAAGAAGTGGAAGTGTTCGATTGTTGGGGCATAGATTTCGTAGGACCTTTCCCACCCTCTTATGGGAATGAGTACATGCTTGTTGCTGTCGATTATGTCTCTAAGTGGGTTGAGGCGATTGCCTCACCTCGGGCGGATGCCAAAACGGTGATAAAATTTTTAAAGAAAAACATATTTTCCCGTTTTGGAACCCCCCGAGTGTTGATAAGTGACGGAGGGTCACACTTTTGCAATGCACCTTTGGAAACAATTCTAAAACATTATGGTGTATCGCATAGGGTGACAACTCCGTACCACCCTCAGGCTAACGGGCAAGCGGAGGTCTCTAATCGAGAGATTAAGAGAATCCTAGAAAAAACCGTGTCTAATTCTAAAAAAGAGTGGTCCCAAAAATTGGACGAAGCATTATGGGCCTACCGTACGGCCTTTAAAGCTCCAATTGGCCTAACTCCCTTTCAATTGGTATTTGGTAAAACTTGCCATTTGCCGGTTGAATTGGAGCACAAGGCCTTGTGGGCCCTAAAGTTTTTAAATTTTGAACATGAGTTGGCCGGTAACAAAAGGAAAGTACAACTACTTGAGTTGGAGGAGATGCGCAATGCCGCATACCACTCAAGTTGGTTGTACAAGGAAAAAGCAAAGAAGTATCACGACAAGAAGATCCGTAACAAAGAATTTGTGCCCGGACAATTGGTCCTATTGTTCAACTCCCGGTTGAAGTTGTTTCCCGGGAAGTTGAAATCAAAATGGTCCGGGCCATTTCGGGTGAAAGAAGTAAAAGAGTACGGGGCCATTGTCATTGAAGACATGGACAAGAAAGATAGTTGGACCGTGAATGGCCAACGATTGAAAGTGTATCTCGGCGGTCATGTGGATCGCGAGAGTTGTGCTCAGCCGCTCGATGCTCCTCTGTGAGCATCGCACCGTCGAGCTTAGCCGACGTTAAACAAGCGCTAGTTGGGAGGCACCCCAACATTGTAAGTATTTACTGTTTTATGTTTTATGTTGTATTGAGTACACTGTGCTAAACCCATGCTGGATGACTTGCAAGTGCTGCATTTGCCAATGAACTTGCTGTCACGCTCGCTAGCAGCTCGCTAGGCGAGGCAGCAGCGAGCGCTGCAGTACTGTTTACTATTTAAATCTCAGCAGGGCCATTTTGCCCCAAACCTTCAAAAAAATTTCTGAACGGCTCTGCTGAGGAACTTGTGCTAGGCTTCTCAAACTCTCTCATTTGCATCTTTATCACCAACACTTGCTCTTTTCGGTCGATTGCAAACTCTTCTCACTTCACATTTCCAAATCCGTGTAACTAAGGTTTTCCCTACTACATTTTTCTTTTTGTTTGAACTCTTAATTTCCAAATGTGAATGGCAAATAGGATGAGTGTGGTATGGGAACATTGAGGTTGCATGTGGTATTTTGGAGTTTGCAATTTTTGGAGATTTAGGTTTTCAAATTGGGGATTTAGTTTTATTTTAGGTTTTGCATGCAATTAGGCAATCCCCAATAGCATAGAACGATTAATTGCGTGAGAAATCATTAGGTTCTGATGTGGGAACCATTAGAGTATGGGTATTGGGGGAAAAATCTTTGAAAATGCAGAAAACCCCAAAGCCCGTAAGGTTCGCTAGCACTCGCTAGGCGAACCTGGGGCGAGCGTTCGCTGCCACTTCGCTAGGCGAAGCAGCAGCGAGCAAGGCAGTCTTTTGAATTATGCTTTGATGGCTAATCTGTTTGTTGGTGTGTGTTGTTTCTTTGTATATTTTGCAGATGGAGTCAAGATCTGGAGCGGGTAAGAAAAGAAAGGGAGCAACTACATCTCGGGCAGTTCCTATCCAGTTTGACCAAGACAAGTTTGTCGGCCCAAAGCAGGCCGCCAGATACATCGCTCTGGAGAAGCGGAAGATACTTCCAGAGAAGCGCTTTCTGATCAACCCACAGGGCACCTACAGAAATTTCGCCGGGTTGATAGACGCAAAGAAGTGGGATAGGTTGATTAGTCCCTTAGAGCATTACGACATTGCGACAGTGCGGGAGTTTTATGCTAACGCACTGCCCGACGACGACGAGCCCTTTACTTGGGTTTCTAAAGTGGTCGGGCGTCCAATTCCATTTGACCGGGATGCTATCAACCGAATCCTTGGGGAACCGCTCCAGCTGGGAGCTGACCAGAGAGACCAATACCACACCGACCTAAGGCTTCACCGAGATGTTCCTGCCATTACCGCCGCCCTGCTTTTACCTGGGAAATCTGTTGAGCCGAACCCATCTGGGGTTCCAGTGAGGTATCACCGGGAGGACATGACTCCCATGGCTCAACTGTTACTGCTCTTGGTATTGACCAACATCCAGCCTAAATCACACACCTCTACTGTGCCGATCCCAGTGGCACATTTGGTCCAGTCCATGGTATAGTTATTCCCAGAGTTTCCTTTCAAAGGCGAATTCCTTCAAAGACCCTACAGGCTGGGGAAGACAAGTCGCAAAGAGCCTTAGGGCAGAGCAAGAGCACAATCATCATGCATTAATTATGGCGCTACGCTCATTAAATCATTTGCAAGCCGTCATGGCATACCAGTCAAAGAAGTTGAGGTTCTTTCAAGAACAAATACGCAGTCTATCAGCAAATGATCAAACTTGGGGCACCAAAAGCATCCACATCTATCTCCTGATCATCGCATCGTCAAAATACAGAATGTCGGGAAGTCAAAACCTTTCAAGAACCAAAGTCCAATCCCTATTGGCATCTCCAAAAAAGTCCAATCCATATTGGCAACTACCAGAAATAAAAGTCCACTTTGTTGACATCCTCATAACACCAAAGTCTAATCCCTGTTGGCATCTCTGAAACCAAAGTCCAGTTCATATTGGCAACAACAAAAAGTTCGCTTTGCTGGCGTCTTCATAAAGTCAAACCCAATCAACATTGGTACCCAGAAAGTCTCACCTTCAAAAAGGGAGATCAATCCAAAAAACCAACCAATAACCCTCTTGCATTTCCACATGCACTGCATACAATAAACACGCATGACTTTCCTTCCAAATCAGGAAGTTTCATATAAAAAATCTTTCTCGCAAAAACGAGAAATCTTCATTAACATGCATCATAGGCATACATAACATAATAATTCCTTCCCATCAACCATTTGATGAGGACATAACCTGAATTTTCTTTTCCATCAGCCCTCTGATGATGACAATCTTTTCCATCAGCCCTCTGATGATGATATTTTACGACAAACATTTTCCATCAACCCTTTGGCGATGCCACTCCATAATGAAGCCTCTTTTCCATCAGCCTTCTGATGATGATAATACTTTTCCATCAACCCTTTGGTGATGCCACTCCATAGTGAAGTTTCTTTCCGTCAACCCTTTGACGATGACAAATTTTCTTTCTGTTAACCCTTTGATGATGGAAAATCCTTTCCACCAACACTTTGGTGATGACATCCTTTAATTACTTCCGTCAACCCTTTGACGATGACAAAATTATTGTCCATCAACCCTTTGATGATGCCACTCCCTAGTGAAGTTTCTTTCCGTCAACCCTTTGACGATGACAAAATTATTGTCCATCAACCCTTTGATGATGCCACTCCCTAGTGAAGTTTCTTTCCATCAACCCTTTGATGATGCCACTCCCTAGTGAAGTTTCTTTCCGTCAACCCTTTGACGATGACAATTATTTTCCATCAACCCTTTGATGATTCCACTCCATAGTGAAGTTTCTTTCCGTCAACCCTTTGACGATGATACTGCCTATATAATTCCTTATCCAACAACCCTTTGATGATGTCTTTCTTTACCTTTTTTCCACCAACCCTTTAGTGATGACTTCTTTTAATTACTTCCATCAACCCTTTGAGGATGCCACTCCATAGTGAAGCCTCTTTCCGTCAACCCTTTGACGATGATACTACATATATAATTCCTGTTCCACTAACCCTTTGGTGATGCCATCCTTTACTTCTTTCCGTCAACCCATTGACGATGACAACTATCTTTTCATCAGCCTTCTGATGATGATCTTTTCCATCAGCCCTCTGGTGAGGACATTTACCTTTCCGTCAACCCGTGGACGATGACAGTTACCTTTCCATCAACTCTTTGATGATGATATTCCCCAATAATCTCAAAAAATAAAACCCTACAAAAAAATTCCAGTACTCAGTTGCATTCCCACGTGCATCACATGTATCATTTCATGCATAACTTTCCTACCAAATAGGAATTTCATCAAACACAATCATATCAATCACCCGCATCCCCATGCATAGCACTCCCATAGGGAATTTCATCAAAAACGAACAAAATTATTCGCATTCGTACATGCACATCTAAATATCCCCAGCAATTGCATACTGCATACATCTCATGCATCATTCCATGCATGGTATTCCCCATGTCATACAAAACATCAAACATAAAATATCAGGACCCAAGGTCATTCATATGTATCCTAGACATTCCTCATCTCCAAATAAAGTTGTTACCCTGCATGTGCTCGTGGAATCATTTCCCGGCAAGTCATTTTTCATTTTTATGGTTAATAATGATTTTCCCCAGCATGTTTGCTATCATTGCTCCCCAAGCAGAGGTTACCATAAAAGGTCTCCTGTGAGCTTTTCCCCTGCAGAGTATTTCTAGTAAATTTCCTCTAAAAGGATTCTTTTCTTTCCCCCAACAGACGAATAGTTGAGATACTGCTTCATTTATCTGAAGAATCTCTTTTCTCTGTTTGAGATACTGCTTCGTTTATCTGGAGAATCTCATTTATTTAAGATACTGCTTCATTTATCTGAAGAATCTCATTTATCCATTTGAGATACTGCTTCATTTATCTGAAGAATCTCATTAATCCATTTGAGATATTGTTTCATTTATCTGAAGAATCTCATTTATCCATTTGAGATACTGCTTCATTTATCTGAAGAATCTCATTTTGCTGTTTGAGATGCTGCTTCATCAATATGAAAAGTCTCATTCATTTTTAGAGATACTGTTCCAGGTATCTTCGGAGAATCTTAGATACGGTTGAGGTATCATTCCCTTGTCGGAATATCTCAATTATATCGTATAAGGTACTGCTTCATTGATCCTCAGAGAATCTCGTACGCTCAAATCAAGACACTGTTCTGCTAATTTTCAAAAAGTCTTAGATACAGTTGAGGTATCATTCCATTATTGGAATATCTCGATTATGACATCCAAGATATTGTTCTGACGATTCCCAGAGAGTTTTGATTGTTTCGTTTCACATTCTAATAACTTTTCTTACTGTATTTCTCATCGCATTTTCTTTCTGCATTTTCTTTCTACATTTCTTCCTTGCATTTCAAAGGACAAAATTAGGGTATTTTCGTATTTAATTATCTTCCACCACAAATGTACGAAGACTGCTGTCATTCATACTTTCTGGTTCAAGGTAATTAAATAGGGGCAACTGTCATACCCCAATTTTGTCCGGGCATTTTAAATTTTTATAAATTTGATTTCATTTTCAATTTGCATTAGTTGTACAGCATACCATGCGTTTCATCATGAATAATACCTAAAATATCAGTCAGAATAAATTTATTAAAAATACAGACAAATTGGTTAAATCGTTTCTCAAGTACGTGCAAAATCAGCGGGTAAAAAGTTTCAAAATTATAATTACAGACACCAGTATTATTAATCTACGGTTCACGTAGTTTAACCTGATGTGCTCGTTTTATTTTTCAGCGGCTGGTTCGGTTGCGTTTTGACCCGCCTGAGTCTTTTAACCAATGCAAATTTATTTCAGAATTTGAAGAAACGCTGTATTTTTTCAATAAGTATATTTTGTGCTGATCATTTTAGTGTGTCTGATTTAATTTTCCGAGCAAGTTTATATCCGACTTATAATCGGTTAATTATCCAACTAAAATAATTAGTGTAAACAATCATAATTAATTAGAATTATTGTTGAATTTATTTTTGGTTTTGCTTAACTATTAATTCTTTTTATTTTATTTTATTAAAAAGTATAATGAATAGAAGGTTAAAAATGTAAATTTAGAATTATTCATACAAAGTCTCTCTCAATCTGAAAAAGAAACGGATAAGAAGGAAGAGATTTGGTGAATTTTGGAGAACCAGTAACAGTGTGACACACGTCACTCTTCTCTCTCTCACACAACAAACTTTTGCTACCTCCACTCATTTATTAACAGACACGCGTCTACCTCACGGATACCCTCTCTCTACACTATCCATCTCACACTCTCTCTCACGCATTGGACTCTCTGAAAAAAGAAAAAACAGAAAAAGAAAGGGGAAGAGGAAGAAGGAAACCCTTCTTTTTCCTCAACCACGCCGTCACCATCCACTAACCCTCACCTCGCCGTCACTCACCCTCTTCATCGTGCTTCCACCGCAATTCACTTCCTTCAACCCAAAACCGGCATCGTATTCACCACGGCATTCACCATCGAAACCGGCAACCACCACACCCATCAACTTCTTCCAAATCACCATCGTTCGATCTTCAACCTCTACTCAAACCCAACCACAAACCCTTCGTGACTTCTGCCGTTACCTCTGTTTCACCACGCCTCCGGTCCGTTTCCAACAACCAATTCTCTCCTTCGATCTCCACTCACCGCCGTCGCACCACCACTTACACCAAACCCCAAAACACGACTTTACCATGATTTAATGGACGCGCTCTAAACATTATTCCATGTCGGTTGTTCTTGTTTTACCTAAGCAGAAATCTATCCACCTTTTTCCTTTGTTGCTATGGCCGTTTCTGATTAATCTTCAAAGAACAAAGGCTATGAAAGAAAAGACATAGGCAAAAGATGCGAAGGATTGTTGTTGAAGCTTGAGTCGGAAAAGCTTGGGAGACTACTTGCATAGTATAGCTTTGTCAAGGCAAAGAAGATTGAAGCCCGTTAAGTGTTTGGGAAAATATCACCGCGACAACACCACGATAACTCAGGATTCATTAATTTAGGGGTAGATTTATGTTCATTTCGGCTCATGTTTACGGCGACATACTTCGATATCATTTGAACAGATCACATACACCAGAATTGCAAGCACAAAAGACTCATGCTCAGATCCCCGCCATTGCAAATGTGTCGTCAATGCCATTCTTCTTTGTTCCCATTCACACGAAGGGCCTGATACAATCACTTGGTAACTTCTCTTTTTTTTGTTTATTATGTTAAACTATTGTCTTTTTTAGTTAATATAAATTTCCTACTGTTAGTAATTTTCTCTTATATGGTGTATACAATTAGAATATTATTTATTTTTTGATGTTTCTCTGTGCTAATGCTTTGTCCGCTTTTGGAGAACACGCTTCAGAATACCCGTTACGTATGCCGTTGGAATGTACATGTATTCATGTATCACGTTTAGTCTTATGTTGTATCTTGCCACTTTTTCATTATTTCACAAAACCAAAAAACTTGTACATTTTGTTGGTTTCAAGCCATTCTATGGTTATCATTTGAATTTTGAATTTAGATTAAGGATTGGTTTGTGGTTTTAAATTTCAGGTCCATATACCATTTGACACCTTTTGTATATTATACACAATTTGTAAATATTGTAATTAGAACTATCACTATGTCGTTGATTTCCATTACGTTGCGTTGTACGTATCAGACTTTGACTCGCGGACCCGACTTGTACATGTCGTTATGCCGCCAAATTTCAATAAATTAATAGGACATTTCACCGCGTTTCGATCCACATACGACACTCTAACTATGTTGTCGCCATGTATAAACCGGTTTATGAGCACATTGCCACCGATTTTAATTCAATCAAATATATCAACATCATTACTTAATTCTTCCTCTTTTAATTATAACAAATTAAGTAATTAAAATTTGTCCAATTAGTTAACTACTATTAATTAATTTTAATTAACTAGATTATTTAATCTTAATTAAATAATTCTGATAATTAATCCTAATTAATTTAATTAATCGATTCAATCGAACTTTAATTAATTAATTTTGATAATTAAAAATTGATCGATTTCTTTTCCACCATCTTTTCATAATAAACAAACTCAATTTCAATTCATCATCAGTCCAAACCAATTTCAAAAATACATCACACAATTCTGGATTCAAACATCGAGCCCATTTTCAAAAACACCTTTGTAAGCCGATTGCTTTGGCATCGCCATCAACCTCACATATCTTACTCTTGGGCTTTCTTACAATGAGACCTATTTGGTTATTGATTAATCGAGTAGATGAATAATACACTAAATAAAAGTCATTTCATTCATAAACACGAATTCAAACCATTTTCTCTTAACATAAATTTTTGGATTAAAAAGATATAGGAAGCGTTCGCTTCACATTTTCTCAAGTACTTGAATAATTGGCGTACACCATATTGCTCGAGTTCTTATCACCCGATTAAACCTTAATCATACAATTTCAAATCACTTTTCCAAATTAAATATAATTGCTAAATTCAAATCATTTTTAAACTTCAACCATCATATTTCAAATCACATTTTCTAAATCAACTATAAATTCTATAACCATTTAATTCTAAATTTCCGATAATAAAAGGATAGGAGGCGTACGCCTCATTATCTTTCGATTATTCGAATAATTGGTGTACGCCACATTGCTCGAATCTTCGTCATCAAATTAAAACCGCAATCGAATAAACTCAAATCATCTTTAATATCAAACACGATTTCAAAATCAACTTTATAACCTAAACTTCGATCAATTAAGAATGGGAGGCGTTCGCCTCACCATCCTTTGATTATTTGAATAATTGGCGTATGCCACATTGCTCAAATCATCGACTTTTCAAAACCTACAAAATCCAAAATTCAAACTATTTTCGCAAATCAAATACAACGTCTAAAAACATATCTTTTACAATTTAAACCGCGAATGATAAAAGATGGGAGGCGTTCGCCTCGCCATCTCTCGATTATTTGAATAATTGGCGTATGTCATATTGCACAAATTATCGACTTCCGACTAAAACACGCTAAATAAACTTGGATAAGGGAATAGGTGGCGCTCGCCTCATTATTCTTTGAATAAGCAAGT
This sequence comes from Lathyrus oleraceus, assembly GCF_024323335.1. Taxonomy (NCBI): domain Eukaryota; kingdom Viridiplantae; phylum Streptophyta; class Magnoliopsida; order Fabales; family Fabaceae; genus Lathyrus; species Lathyrus oleraceus. Next base: position 326,880,599 of record NC_066579.1, read on the forward strand.
ATGAGGCATACGCCTCACTACCGTGCATATTCAATATCCACAAACAAACTTTAAAAATAATTCGAACGAAAAGGGAGTAGAAGGTGTTCGCCTTATTATTTCTCGAAAGAATCGGACGATTGGTGTACACCACATTCCTCACTCTTTCGTCGTTCTTCAAAAACATCCCAAACAAATCAAACTAGCTTCTCGCCCCCGAGCGATCGAAACCAAACAAAACATCAAACACATCAACTCAACTTGTCACCCCCGCGTGACCAAAACCCTTCTTTCAAAAGAACATTGTCAATCCTTTCTAATGCACACCACAAACCAATGCTTAAGCCTCCGCCGAGAGTAGACAAGCCAACGTTTAGCCTTTAGAACGCGATCTACATAGTCGTTCATTAAAAGACACCCACAAAAACTGTAGTCGCCCGAACTACGAATGCTCTGATTTCCTTATTGCACCATAAGGATACGTAGGCAGAAGATTATTGTATCTTCGCGAGCACACTAATAAAAAACCTCCCATTTCCCCTTCCTGAGGTCTTCATCCATATTTATCATCAATTCTAATTACTCGAAGAAAGCGAATAACATTTAACTAACATTCAAATAGCAAATTAGACTAAAAGGTTCCCGTTGAGTACAACGGACGTGAAGGGTGCTAATACCTTCCCCTTGCGTAATCGACTCCCGAACCCGAATATGGTTGCGACGACCATTATTCTATTTTTCAAAGGTTTTATCGATATTTTCCTATTCCTTCATTGGGATAAATAAAGTTCGTTGGCGACTCTGTTCGAACATAAATTTTTCCGCGACCATCGCGAGGAATCGTATTTTTCGAGATGCGACAATTTGAGCGCCTTGGAAAAATCAGATTGCGTCTGAATCCAGCTAAGTGTACATTTGGGGTCCGATCAGGGAAGTTACTTGGTTTTATTGTTAGTCAACGAGGAATTGAAGTAGGTCCAGACAAGGTCAGAGCGATGCAAGAAATGCCAGCTCCACAAACTAAAAAGCAAGTTAGAGGTTTTCTTGGAAGATTGAACTACATTTCCAGGTTTATTTCCAACATGACTGCTACATGTGAGCCTATATTTAAATTTCTCCGAAAGGATCAAGCAATTGAATGGAATTCTAATTGTCAGCAAGCTTTTGAGAAGATTAAAGGTTATCTGCAAGAACCTCCTAACTTGATTCCACCCATTTCAGGGAAGCCTCTCTTCATGTACTTAACTGTGCTCGAAGGATCCATGGGTTGCGTACTAGGTTAACATGATGAAACTGGAAAGAAAGAACATACCATTTACTACTTGAGCAAGAAGTTTACTGATTGTGAAAGCAGATATTCACTTTTAGAGAAAACTTGTTGTGCTTTAGCATGGGCTGCCAAACGTCTTAGGCAGTATATGATTTGTTGCACTACTTTGTTGATCTCCAAAATGGATCCAATAAAGTATATCTTTAAGAAGCTTGCTTTGACTGGAAGACTTGCCCGTTGGCACATGTTGTTATCTGAATACGACATCCAGTACATAACCCAGAAATCTATCAAAGGAAGTGTTTTGTCTGACTACCTCACTAATCATCCTGTCGAAGACTATGAGCCATTGAAGTTTGATTTCCCAGATGAAGACATTATGTTGGTGAAAGATTGTGAAACTCCAAGCCCAGATGAAGGTCCCGAGCCAGGTTCCTGTTGGAAGATGATGTTTGATGGTTCCTCCAATTGCATGGGGCACGGTGTGGGAGTCGTGTTGATGAATCCCAATGGTGGATATACTCCTTTCATAGCAAGATTGTGTTTTGAATGTACCAACAACATTGTAGAGTATGAAGCATGTATCTTGGGTATTGAAGCTGCGATTGACACCCGAATCAAGATCCTTAAAGTATATGGAGACTCAGCCTTGGTGATCTACCAAGTCAAAGGAGAATGGGAAACTCGTGATGAGAAGTTAATCATATATCGTGCCCATATTATGGAATTGATAAAGTACTTTGATGAAATCACCTCCCATCATGTTCCGAGAGCAGAAAATCAGATAGCAGATGCTTTGGCTATGTTAGCCTCTATATTCCAAGTCATATTTCTCAATGAGGCACCACTTATCACAATTGAGAGGAAAATTGCACCAGCCTATTTTTTATTGGTTGAAGAAGAAATTGACGAGAAACCGTGGTTCTATGATATCAAGAACTACTTACAAAATCAAGAATACCCAGTGAATGCAATAACCCTAGATAAGAAGACTCTAAAGAGGTTGGCATCCAAATTCTTCCTTAGCAACGAGGTTCTATATAAAAGAAACTATGACATGGTTCTGCTCAGATGCGTGGACAGACACGAAGCAAACCTATTGATCAAAGAGATTCATGAAGGATTATTTGGAACTCACACCACTGGACATGCCATGTCTAGGAAGATCTTGAGAGCTGGTTATTATTGGTTGACCATGGAGTCTGATTGTTTAAACTATGCTAGAAAATGTCACAAATGTCAAATCTATGCTGACAAGGTGCACGTGCCTCCGACACTGTTGAATGTTTTATCATCACCTTGGCCCTTCTCAATGTGGGGCATTGACATGATTGGGGCAATTGAGCCTAAAGCTTCCAATGGCCATCGTTTCATCTTGGTTGCAATTGACTACTTCACCAAATGGGTAGAAGCTACGTCATACGCCAACGTGACAAAACAAGTGGTTGCCCGCTTCATTAAGAACCAGATTATCTATCGCTATGGAGTTTCAAGCAGAATTATCACGAATAATGGGACAAATGAACAACAAAACAATGAAAGAGTTGTGTGAGACCTTCAAGATTGAACATCACAACTCTTCTCTGTATCGTCTGAAGATGAATGGAGCTGTTGAAGCCGCAAATAAGAATATCAAGAAAATCCTGCAAAAGATGGTGAAAACTTACAAAGATTGGAATGAAATGTTACCCTTTACTTTGCATGGATACAGAACCTCAGTTCGCACTTCAACAGGGGCAACCCCTTTCTCTCTAGTATATGGGATGGATGCAGTTCTCCCAATTGAAGTAGAGATACCATCTTTGAGAGTCTTGATGGAGACCAAGCTAGAGGAAGCTGAATGGATCCAGAATAGATATGACCAATTGAACCTCATTGATGAGAAGAGAATAACTGTTATGTGTCATGGTCAGTTGTACCAGAAGCGGATCAAGAGGGCGTTTGACAAAAAAGTCCGTCTTCGTGAATTCAAAGAAGGAGATCTAGTACTCAAGAAGATCTTGCCAGTACACAAGGATATGCGTGGAAAGTGGAGTCCGAACTATGAAGGCCCATATGTTGTAAAGAAAGCATTCTCCGGAGGTTCCTTGATTCTCACAACTATGGATGGTGAAGAGCTTGCACACCCTGTGAACTCTGATACGGTCAAAAAATATTATGCCTAAATAAAATCCGCTAAGTCGAAAACCTAAAAAGGCGACTAAGGCAAAAAAATGAAAGTTCGCTAAGTTGAAAACTCGAAATTGCGGCTTAGGCAAAAAAAGAGCGTCCCGGTGGACTGAAAACCCAAAAGGGCAGTCCAGGAAAAAATTAGGGACAAAAGGCATTTGACTGTATCAGATTGTTTACCATTACTAAAGAATCAAAGTTAAAGATCAATCCAGTTGCTCTCGTCAGAAGCAAAGTTTTGGGAAAATCTTAGTTATCAGGGATAGTAGTGGTTATTGGATTCAATGTAAACCTTTCCCTATTGCCATCTTCGAAATGTAATACTCCATGGAGCTTTTGCCACTTGCAAGCTACCATTCTTGAATAAAAAAACAGACTTTGCCTATCAATTTTGTCATTTGTACTTCTCTTACCTTTCCTTGTTATGCAAAATGTTATTTGTTTGTTAATAATGATTTTTGAAAGTGAAAAGGTTTTGAAAAGAAAATGTTTTGAAAAAACTCTGAAACAACTTTGAAAAACATAATTTTTCTTTGACATATGGAAACATTGAAAGGGAAATGTTTGTCTCCCCAATAAGTTTCAAGGTTGCAGAAGCACTTTTACACTGTCAATATAGAAATCCCCATTGAAGTCTAAACTGACAAGCACTCTTGGATAAATCCTTCGATTGTTTGTAACTCTCAAGTTTGAGGATCTCCCTAGTGTCCATCTTGTGATACTTATTTAAGTTATTGGTGTTGAGGATGTATTCCCCATTAAGTCTCCACAAAACTCTTTGTCTCTCCAGAGTCAGCATTTGCATATCATGATCATTCACATCATGCTCAATCATGTGAATTTGACATTTAATCTAAATCCTTGTTCTTAATTATCGTTCTTCTAACTCCAAAAGTCCAGCTATCACTGGCACTCCAGTTAAAAATCCAATTGTTGTTGGTACCTTGAAGTTTGAACATGACCAATGTTTTTTTCCCAGTAAGTTATTGGCGTCCCCTGTGAAAGTCCAATTGGTTAACCCCAATATTCACCTTGAACTCCAGTTGTTACTGGCATTCTACTTTGAAAGTCCAATTATTGTTGGCATCATTGTTAAATTCCAGTTGTTGCTAGCATTAAATCCGCTAGAAGCTAGTCGTGATACCTTTGCTTGCGGTATAAAGTCCAATCTGATTTGGCACATACTGAAGAGTTTAGTTACCCTGTATTCTTCCTGATGGTTCCCGAAGGTCATGTTTGAACTCTTCATTATAAGGAATTTCCAGAGGATTAGATGTTTTATCTTGTTTGAAAACTCCAATGAGGATATTTCTAAGTGTCAACCGGTCATGCTTGAACCTGTTGATCAATCACTTTGAATACTTCCAGTTTGCTATTTTTAGTGTCATTCGGTCATGCTTGAACCTGGTGATCAATCACTTCTTTCCAGTTTGTTTATTTCTTGTTATTCTCAGTGTCATCCGGTCATGCCTGAATCTCGTGATCAACTACTTTGAATATTCCCCAGTTTGTTTTTTCCCAGTACATGTTATCCCCAGTGAATTGTTGCTCGTGGTCATTGACATTATACTTTATCTCCATCATTTTCTACATATCATATTCATCATTCATCATAAATCATCATGCTAGAATGCATTGCATTTTGCATCATATCCCCAGCTGAAGAAAAAAATACCAAAAAGAGAGTTTGTTTGTCCATATCATAGCATGCCATTGCATCTAAGGGCAAAATTTCCGGTTATATCTATATTTAAATACCTTTTACCCTGATTTCATGAGTATTATCATCACTCATGCCATCTGAAAAAGTTATCTAAATAGGGGCAACTGTCACACCCCAAATTTTACCCCTAGATTTCATAATCATTTTCACCCTAGACATCATTCATGCATAGCTAACCTCAAGATCAAGATATGCCTGGTTTGTTTTATATGTGAATTAAGGTGTCCCTCAAAGAGCTCAAAGGATTGATCAGTCAAAGTTTTGGATTAATCATCAATAAATCAAGTTCTCATACACTCAGTATATCTCTCTCCATCAACAAATAAGGGTATTGTGGCCTAATCACAAGTGCATCAAGCTTCACTTTCATCTGGCTCACTAATTAGGGTTTCACAACAACATTCAATTTCATCTGAGAATTTTGATCAAGACATGATCTCAAGCCTTGAGACATCACTCAACATACTAAATTACATCTTAGGGGCCATCCATGGTGTTCAATTGGCTCAAGAGTTTGAATTCATTGAAGATCAAGAAATTCAAATTCATCTGATACATAATCAGTGCACTACAAAGTCAAACCTTTGACTTTTGAGATTTATGATCAAATATGAACTTCTCAAGTTAAATTTCATGAGTATATGCTTAATTGATGAATTTGATCAAGAAAAATCAAGATAAATGAGGTTACTTGCAAAAAGGGAAATCTTGAAAACATTGAAAATTTCACCAAGTATTCAAATTTCATGTTCAAGTGCACTATTTTCTCAAGCCATAACTTCCAATCCGAGCAGCCATTTTCTTTGCTACAAAGCTTAAATGAAATCTCTTGTTCCATATTTCAACTTTGTCCTAGAGGGTTGATTCCATAAAAGTGCAAGGATTTTGAGTTATGAGGACATAAAGTTGGTGTCTCAAGTTGAAACACTTAAAAAAATTTAAAGTCAGCTTTGATCCCTGAAAAGTGATAAACTTTACAGCCAGTTTTCATCATAATCCACTTTGATTCAGAAAAAACTCAAAACATGAAAGTTGTAGAGCATATTTGGGGCTTTTTAAAAAGTACAAGTACATTTTTTTTCCCATGCATGTTCTGTGAGTTTCGAAAATGGGAAGTTGGGGTTCCAAACTTGAATTTCAAGTCATGTTCATGATGAATTTTTGGAGGAAAACCATTTCAAATGTGAAGATCTCTTGATTGCAGGTCCTCTTGTGTATAAATCTCTCCATAATCATATGTTTATATGAATCCTAAGTGCATTACACAAGGAGTGAGGTTTTGTCCATTGCATTATACCATTTATGGGTGAATTTGCAAAAGGTCACATTACTACTTTGATAAAGCAAGCTTTATACCAACAACTCACTCTTTCACCCTTGAAACTTGTCCATAAAGATCAAAAATAATCTTAAGAGATCATAAGAAATCTTGTAGAGGCTAGGGAAATATGATAAACTCCTTGAAACCCAACTATTCATGCAAACTTCTCATTCATTCTCAACCAAAACCATAGCTTCACAACTTTTGTTTCTAATTAGTTCCAATCCTCACTCTTTTCCTATAAATAGAGGGATCTCTTAAGCCTCAAAATACACAACAATAACCCCTCAACACTTCATCAAACTCCCATTCCATTAGAATTTGCAAAAATACATTATTTTTGCAAGTTCTCTAACCAAACATATTCTCCACGTGTATCTTCTAAACAAACACCACAAATCATCTCTAGACATCATTTAGAGCTTGTTTAATCACTTGAACAAATTATGTAGCATATATTTTATCATTCACCATTTCACTTCCTCCCTTTGCAAGAACATTTGTGTGAGATAATACAAGTTGTTTCTGGCCATTCTCATTGTTCAAACACTATCCTCAAGGACCAACAAGGCTGGTAGAATCTCTCTCTTATCTATGTAGTAGCTAAGAAGAAGCATTGGACTTTCTCCAATAGGTAAGTGCACTTACACTTGAAACTATTGTTCATGCATCATTCTTGAATATTTATTGAAGTTAAAATATAGTACATCGTGTGTTTTTTGTATGTTTGCTACTGTATGCATTATACCATGCTCATGCATTGAGATTTTATTGTTTGGAAATTAAAAGTGCAGTTCTGGTTTTTGTCTTGGGACGCTTTGTACATTGAGTTTTAGGATAAGATAATGATACCACTAGATTCCATGCAAAAAATAGAGCAATTTAGGTTTTTACATTTTTTAATTTCATGGAAAATTGAGAGAGTTATGGTTGTTTGAAGTTTTGAGAAAAAAATGAACAGAAACATGCAAGAACACGAGGAAGAAGATGATGAGTTGGTGCCATTTCCAAGTTCTTGAACCCTTTTATCATGTATATTAGTGTTTGCCTTTTGTTCACTAGATGTATCACCGCCCAGCGGTTAGAGTGTGTTTGTTAAGGCTTTGTGTGTGCAAGAGGTTTGGGGTTCGGATCCTGCTTGTCCCAGACCCATTTTTATTCATTATTTTTTTTTGCTTATTTATTTTTGTTATTTTTCATAACTTCAAAGACTCATAACTTGATGATCCCTAAGCCTTTTTTAGCCACTCTTTTTACTATGTGTTTATAATTTTGTCTATTTTATTATGGTGAAAATAAATTCCATAATTTATTTATTTTTCACATACTTATACTTGTCTAAAGTTGGTACCTTTTTAGGATTGTTTTAGGATTTCAAATGACCTTCTTGGGTTGATACTTTAATTTTTCTTGATCACCATGACTTGTATGAATATTGTGAATCATATATGAATTTTTTTTGATGTTGTTAATATGTGCCTCTTGTGTTTTACCTAATTTTGACTTACCTTAATGTATGTTTACTTGTTTTTGTGCTTTGAACTTTTGTTAATATGGCATGAAATTTTGTGTGCTTATTTTCCCATTGATCCATGACTCACATGTCATTATTTCATGTCTTGTTGGACCTTTGTGTGCATGTGTTCCCTTGTGTTTGTGTTTATTTATGTGTTTACAAATGCTTTAAACTTGTAGTAACATGTCTTTGTATGACTTGTATGCTTACATGTTCAAACTTTTTGTATGATGTTGAACCTTTGTTTGTGATCACATTGAACCTTAACATGCATGTATTTAATACCTTAAATTGTTTTCATGATCAAATTGATGTTATGTCTAAACCATGTCTTACTTCATGCATACACATGTTCATTCATACTTATTATGGCATCCATATACATATTCATGAATTGTTATGTCATTCATCTTCGTTTCTTCATGATGATATATCCATGTCATTCATATTCATGTAACTTTATACATCTTTGATTGATGTTGTTGTACCTTTGTTCATGTTCACATGTTGTACATATGTGTATACATTCCATGCTTGATATTATTATGATCATTCTTTCATATCTTTGTTATTGTCATGCTTGAACATTTTCTTTACCATGTGCTTATAATTGTTGATGTCATGTATGAACATCTTCTTCATCCTTGTTTGTCCTTGTTGATGTCATGTTTGAACATCTTATTTACCATTTGTTTATCTTTGTTGATGTCATGCTTGAACATCTTCTTTATCATGTGCTTATATTTGTTGATGTCATGTATGAACATCTTCTTCACTTGCTTATCTTTGTGGATGTCATGTTTGAACATCTTCTTCATCCTTGTTTGTCCTTGTTGATGTCATGTTTGAAAATCTTATTTACCATTTGTTTATCCTTGTTGATGTCATGCTTGAACATCTTCTTTATCATGTGCTTATATTTGTTGATGTCATGTATGAACATCTTCTTCACTTGCTTATCTTTGTGGATGTCATGTTTGAACATCTTCTTCATCCTTATTTGTCCTTGTTGATGTCATGTTTGAACATCTTATTTACCATTTGTTTGTCTTTGTTGATGTCATGCTTGAACATCTTCTTTATCATGTGCTTATATTTGTTGATGTCATGCTTAAACATCTTCTTCATATTGCTTATATATTGTTTATCTTTTTGCCTAAATCCAAGGGAATGACCTCTTTATTGACTTCATGTCATAGGTTTTAGCAATCCCTAGTTTCCCTTTGACCTTGTTAGAGTCATTTTTACTTTCAACTTATATTTAAGTAAGAGTTATTTGGTAACTCTTGTAAGTATGTTTGTTATGAACACTTACTTCCCCCTTTGGAACCTTGATCACTACCAAGTGTTCTTTCACCCTTATTTAGGTGAACTACGGTTGCGCTAATTCCGTCCTTATAAGGATATGTAGGCACATGACCGCGAAGTTTTGGCGAGCAAACTTAATAAAACCTTTAGGTCCTTCCCAACAAAACATTTCCAAATAATAGCAAACAAATAATAACATAACACAAATACTTTCAAAAGGTTCCTATAGGATACTATAGATACTGAGGATGCTAATACCTTCCCTTAGTATAACCAACCCCCGAACTTTAGATCTCTTCGCTTTTTTTTACATTGCACAATTAGGGTTTTATTCGATCTTTTCCCCTTCCCTTGGATAAATTAAAGTTCGGTGGTGAACGTTTAACGTTTGGTGATTCAAGTTAATACAATGGCTTGATATCCGATTCTCACGCGACAAGGGGTAAAGAGGATGTCAAGGTATGATCCCAATGATAATGCATATGATGAGATAACATGAGAGATCTTAGGGTCAAAATTTGGGGTCTTACAGAGCGCAATAATAAAAAATTTCTTTTTATTTGCAAATAATCCAATCTTTCTACATACATTCCCTTTTATTTTGTAAGTCCTAGAATAAGCACACCCTTTTAATTAGAACAACAAGAGTGGATCCTGTAGAGTACTACAGACGTGAGGGGTGTTAATACCTTCCCCTTGCGTAATCGACTCCCTTACCCATATCTTGGTTGCGAGACTATTAGATTCATCCTTTTGAAGGTTTACTCAGTGATTCCTTTCCCTATCTTGGGATAAAGATCATTGTTGGTGACTCTGTTTTGTGTGCGTGTTTTTTTGAGATGCGACAGACACCAACAAAGTTAGCTTACATGCCTCTAGACGAGGCATTCTATTCTCTGAAGCTCCACCTAACTCATGAATTCATATAGGATACAGAGATCATGGGTGAGATATATTATGATTCAGACACAATCTGACCAACTGGCTAGGGCGACGAATTTGATGATGATGTCTGATTTTGACGCATTGAAGCAGATTTCGACTTACGTAGCCGAGAACAGATTAAAAGTGGATTTAGAAGCTGAAATACCATATATGGTTGTTTAAGCCAATAAGATAGAAGTGTTCGACATAAGTCAAAGGATCAATGTTGGACCTCAACAAGTCAAAGAGCCACGATTAACAGGCTTAGAAGATGATGGTCAAAAAGATCAGAGGCTCGATTGCATCTATGACGATGAGCTTTTGGGTTTCGAGAAGGATCCAATTGCGTCTATTACAAATATGTAGCCTCAAGATCCACTTGAAGAAGTTGATTTGGGCGATGGAACTATCAAAAGGCTGACTTAGACTAGTGCCAACATCGATCCAAATCTAAGGGTAGAGGTAATTAAGTTACTTCATGAATTTAAGGATTGTTTTGCTTGGGATTATAATGAAATTACAGGTTTGAGCAGAGATTTGGTAGAATTAAAATTGCCAATAAAGACAAGGAAGACACCAGCTAAAGGAGACGTGCACATCCATGACCTCTTAGAAAATAGGAATGATGATGAGATCTTGAAACAGATCTCATTGAAAATGGCAATGCACCGTAAAAAGGGGTAATAATGACAATGACGTCAACAAATAAGTGGAAGCAGTGTCAAAAATTACGATAAAAAATGCCACGTTTCTTTTTTCTGATTCAAATCGAAACATGGAATTTAGGGGGGGGGTAATTTGTTACCTTGGATTTTTAGACCTAACTCTAAATAGTAAGTAAGAATAAGTGTGCCATGTTGAAATCTAAAAATCAGATGTATTAAATCAAAGTTATGAGTTAAAATGATTTGAACATATAGAAAATTATGTATGTGGCAAGTTTGGTCGAGACAGCTGAAGGTCGATGAGCGTCGGTAGAGTCTGTGGGCTTAGTTAAAATTTCAAATGTTCTAGTTGGTTATTTAGCCTGATTAAAAGAGCGGGAATTGGATTAGAACATGTGGTTACTCGAAGACACGTCGAGGCTCGTCGAAGATAACGGTTGCATGGAAGTAAAATGTTTCATGATTTGTTTGGTCGACCTTTTGTAGGTAGTTATTTTAGATTAGTATATAAGGGGACGCCTGTTTATGTTATAGGGGTATGGAATTGTACTCACATTTCTACATACACAAAGTATATGCGTAATTGAGAAACGAGTGAAGAAAATGTACGTAAGCGTTCCACATTTATAAATTTCAAACACTTTTACATTCAAGCCTTTCTATATATTTAGTTACATTTCGATTCCTGTAATTTTATCTTCAGTTTGCATTTCGATTTTAGTTTATCTTTATTTCAAAACCTTTTACATTCCAAGTCTTGTCAAAATTTCACATTGTTATCTTCATATTGTGTTTCGATTTTAATCATAACATGATGTTCAGAGGTTTAAATTCACACAAGTATGTTCTGGGAGATTTTCGAATTTGATCCCTTAAGTATTTATAGAAACTTGTTTTGTTTAACAAGTTTACTAGTAAACAGTCCCACCCTAAATGTATTGGTAAAAAGCAAGCTCATCGCTTATCCTGAGTTGTTATACCTACATCTGGATCCGCATAAGACCAAATGGAGGAGGCAAGATGGGAAACCACCTTCCTAAAATCCAGATTGTTAGGATTCCCCTTTCCATCTTCATTAGAAGTATTGAGAAGACCGTCGCGTCTCTCTATAGAACCCCCAAAGTCCAAAACTATCCCTCAATACAATAAAGTTAGGATTAGGGCCGTTACCTTCTAAAGGTTCAACAGTTGGGATATCAGGGTTCTCATAAATTGCTGATATTGGAGAATCTTCCCCATCAGCTCCATTTATATTCTCAGGAACATTTTCTAAGTTAGTCATAGCGAATGTTAGAAAGATAAATAACAAATGTAAGGAAATGGGTTAGAAATGATAAAAAAAAGTGAAGCGAAGAGACTACTAAGGACAATAAGAGCTTGATAATGAGGATGAACCAGAAACTATATGCTTAAGAAGGAAAAAAATAGAAATAACATGAATCACTATAGCTTAGAAGAAGAAGAAGAAGAAGAAGAAGAAAGGGTTCACAAACAATAAAAGTCCAGTCATGAAAGGGAACTAAAATTGTTTGAAAGGCCAAAACAACCTTTATATAATGGAACAGATGAAACGAATCAACGCTTCAAAATGAAATAAAATGGAAGATGAAAAATCAAGAATCAAGATGACACCTCGAAAATGTAATGTCATTGGGTGTACTCGAGCACCATAAAGGAGGAAAAATGGATAAAAAGAAAAAGAGAGAGAAAGGAAACAAACTTAAAAAACTAAATCTCTCTATTTTTAGGAAAATGATCCTCATGCCTATCTTCGGCCATCCCTCGTGCTCATGATCCAAAGGATAAAAATTATGAAAAATTATGACTGAGATTGCAACAATATGGAAGAGAAAATCAGGAGAGGATATGTATCCCTATTTTTGCTCTCTCAATACCTATATCTATATCTATATATATAGATATTCAATATTGTTAAATCTTTGGAAGGAGTTTTACCGTCTATTGTAGTGTCATGCGCGGCTCGAGAGATTAATCTTTTTAATTGCGTGCAAAAAATATTTGATTTATATAAAATAAAATAAAAATTATAAATATATTTGATCATAAAGAAAATATTATATTTGTCGGATAAATACTAATCACATAGATCAAAAGTGCTTGACGGGAAATTGTAAGAAGTAATAACATAGTCTAGACTATGTTGTGTCCCTTTTTTGGACATGGATCCTCTTCAATGGCTGAATGATCATGTTCCATCTCAGTCACTCATTTTAATCAAATATAAAAAAAATTACTGCATAAATGGCTAAGATTAGAGCAACATGAAAAACATGAGAGAGCAGCATGAGAGGATCTGTGTTTCTTTTTGTGGACACAGATCCTCTGCAGTGGCTGAATGATCCTTCTCTATCTCAGCCACTCATTTTGATCAAATATAAAAATATAATTAATATTAGTTACTATATAAATGACTAAGATTAAAGCAATATAAAAAACTTGAGAAAACATGAGAGAGCAGCCGGAGAGGATCCGGGTCCTCTTGTGTTTGTCAATAATCTTGTATTTGTCATTTATTGAGTTCCAGTCGATTATTGAGTTTTAATGATTATAATCTTTTACACTTTATAGCATGAAATAACTATCAACAGCTGAACCTTATTCTTTTTACTACTTTTTAACATCCTAAAACAAGTTGTTCCATCAAACATCGCAAATCCGTATAAGAGCTTCCACCTTCTCCAGCAGCACCCAACGCCGCTCGCTGCAATTTCAACGCCGCACTAATTTCCTTACCACTCCCACCAACCGACTCAGCCAAAACTCGACCCAACTCATCTGAGTCAGGAACACTTTCACCACCTTCACACACTTTCTTACCCACTTTCAATTCATCCACAACCAACGTAGCATTCACATATTGATCCGCAGTTATTGGCCACGCAAGCATCGGAACCCCAGCCACCACCGATTCCAACACCGAGTTCCATCCACAATGAGTCAAAAACGCCCCCACAGCCCTATGCCTCAGTATCAACACCTGTGGGACCCAGCCTCTAATCACAAGACCTCTTCCAACAACAGCATCCTCATTCTCGTTTTTTGTCTTCGCATCCTGTTTTATCGACCATATAAAATGGACCCCACTTTTCGCCAACGCAGAAGCAATAGCATCCGTTTGATCCTTAGTAAGAATAGTTTGACTACCGAAACACGCGTACACCACTTTCCTGTCTTGTCTTTGATCAAGCCATGAAACGATGTCGTTTGCTGAAACAGAACTAGATCCACCTCTTTGTAAAGCCATGGTAGATGAATCATCCATAGGCAGTAATGGTCCAACCGCCCACACACGATCATGACCCAGTTCAGTTTTCAGATGATCAATATATGGCTTTTCAAATTCATCAAACGTGTTAACAATAAGTCCCCAGCTTTGAATGTTGCAAAGAAACAAATTCTTCAGTGTCTCCGAATCAGTGTCACCAGGGATATAGCTGCGAAACAAAGGAGAAACTTGCCACCAAGGGTATTTTGGGGAATTCGGAATGCTATGATACGAAACAACCTCGTTTTCGTCGATTGGGTTGACACGCGTTGGGAGATTCTTCCATAGGAAACAGATGGCGGAGAAAGCGAAAGCACCGGAAGGAGAGAAAACGAATCGAGGAACGTTGAGTTGAGAAGCGAGATGTTGCGTCCAACCACAGAACATGTCGGAGATGATGTAGTGAGGAGGAGAAGGGTGAGAGTGGAACCATTGGAGAAGAGGGTGGTGGAGATCTGAAAGAGAGAGGATGAAGGTGGAAAATGAGTTTGGTAAGTCTTTAGTGTTTTCGACAGCATGGGGGATGGAAGGGTTGGATGGGAAAGAGAGGATTAATGGGTGGATGATTGAAGGGTGGGTGTTGAGAAGAGGGGTTAGGAATGTTTGGTTTTTCGGGGTAGTGAGAATCGTTATGGTGATGTTTTTGCCGGTGGTGGCGAGTTTGTGGGTTAGATCGAGGAGGGGTATCATGTGACCTTGAGCTGGGAATGGGATCACCAGGATATGTGGCGGCGTATTGCCCTTCATGGTGGTGCTGGTTTGGGTTTGGGAAGGGGAAATGGTATGCAAGTTGAATTAGAATCAGAACACGGAAGGATATATTAGACAATATAAACAATTGAATTGAATGAGAAATGAAGTAGGTTGTTGACTGATTTGCTACCTACCAGGCTACCACAGGAAAGGATTATCTTTTGTCTGATATTACAAAATGTTGAAGACCGAGACTAAGATTTGTTTCTTCAATAGTTATATGAGTTTAATTTATTTACGCAATCACAATGGGCATTAAATAAGTTTACATCATTTTAATTATATATATAAACATAATATAATTGATTACACTTCACCGTCATCCTTTTATATTATCTTATAAACAATTAAAATAAAAATTAAATATCCAAGAACAGATTTATTGCAATTTAATCAAAGATTCTGGATTTGATCCAACCAGTATTATTTTACATATTATGTATTTATATCAACGGAATAAAATTGTTATTAATAATTTTGCAAGGAAAGATTGATAAAAGAAAAAACAAATCACTTTCCGATATCTCTCCATTCTTTCATACAAGAAGAAAAGAACATGATTATGATTTTAAGTGTAGATCGTGAGTCCACCACATTCTGCCTTCCACCCAAAAGTGAGAGGGAAGTATAATAAAAACAAAAACTTATATTAGAAAGATAAATATCTAAATTTTTTAAACTTTTAACAATACATATTATATTTTAGGGTTTTATGTTATTTAAAAATTAAATTTATTATTATCTCTTTCTTTCGACTTTCATTTATACAAATAAATAATTTTCTTTTATTTAATTTTCTTTCTGATTCTTTACGTTTACGTGTTAATCACAAACACATGACTCGTCAGTTTGCGTCGATCAAACTCTGGAACCCTCTGATCCATACTGATCAAATGCTAAGATACATTATTCTTTGTCGATCAAACACCTAATAACTTATGGTCTATTGGTCTATTGTCTAGTCTACTCCGCAAGGTCTTAGATGTAAATACTTTGTAAGAGGTTCGCAGGTACACAATCTCTAAACTTCACGTTTACTATTTTCAATTTTGAACTCTAAATTGATTTGGACGTTAGAGTTCTATCCATGCAGGTATCCTCCACTAGATCCACCTTATCAGAGATGACAAGATATTAAACAATATTGCATCAACATCGATACTACCGATTAAATAAGCATCATGATTACAAACCTACGATTCACAATGTCACAATAATGTAATACATCAAAAACCCTATTTCGTCGTAGTTTCCCCAATAGAACAAGTACCAAACAAAGCATTAGAACATCTTCAATTAAACAATTCATCTTTTAATTATTCAATGAGTCTTATTAAGTTACTCATCTTTAAACAACTAATTCAATTTTAATTTCAGTGTTTTTAAATAATTCATATTAAATCTCACAATTAGATAAAATTGTGATGGAAAATTTAAATATTAAGAATAAAATCAAGAACTTGTGAGAAAGAATTTTAAAAATTAATTCAAGAAATTAAATTTTTTAGAGAAAAAAAATCTATGAAAAAAAATTTAAGTGTAAAATTTTTAAATAATGTAATTTATAAACAAATAAATAGTTAAAGTAAAAAAATTAAGAAAGAAAGTAAAAAAATAGAAGCACAATATACCAATAACTATGTTTATTATTATTATATTCAAAACTATTGTTTCTTTGTGAAGCAATAGTTGTTCAGCTTGGATCTTTGAATTGTTATCTTGATTGATTTGTTTTGTTGTTGGTTATGTATTGACAAGATTACTAGTTTGTTTGAACCTAGCAGTCGTTTCTTTGAGTCTCATGTTTTGTTACGCTAGTCAACTTCAGCATACCTAACCTTACATTATTAAGAGTCACCTCACATCCTAAGCTCAGATCTTTGAATTGTTCGATCAAATCCAATTCTCTAATCGTTAATGTTGACATTTGCAACGACTTCCAACTCAAATAATCTTCTACAACATTGGATTTACCAGGATGGTAATTCAAACCAAAATCACAGTCCTTCAAAAATTCTAACCTCCTCTACCTCATATTGATCTCCTTATGATACAATAGGTATTTCAAACTCTTGTGATTGTTGAACACCTCAAACCTCGGACCATACAAATAGTGCCTCCATACTTTCAACACAAGCACCACTATTGTCAACTCTAAATCATGGGTATGATAGTTCCTCTCATGTATCTTCAACTATCGTGAAACATAAACTGCCAGTTTTCCATCTTGCATAAGTACACCACATAAGCCCATCTTGGACGAACCATAATATACCATAAAAGGTTCTTTCGCTCTGGTAAAATTAGAATTGGCGTCGTCATCAACTTCTTCTTCAGTTCTTGAAACATTCTTCGTACTGGACATCCCACACAAAAGCTTAATCCTTTTGAGTCAAATGAGTCAAAGGCAGAGCTATCTTCAAAAACCATTCAATAAATCTTCTGTAGTAACCGGCCAACCCCAGAAAACTTTGAATCTCTATAACTGACTTAGGAGCCTCCCATTGTAGCACTGCGTCTACCTTGGAAGGATCCACTGCTATCCCATCACTAGAAACCACATAAGGAATAAAACTTGCTTTCTGCAACCAGAACTTACATTTGAATAACTTGACATACAATTTATTCTCCTAAAAACCTGAAGCACAACTTTAAGTTTAGTATGATCTTCATTAGATTTAGAATACACCAGGATATTATCAATAAACACTACAACAAACTGATACAAGTAGGGATAAAATATCATATTCATATACTCCATAAATACACCAGGGGCATTAGAAACACCAAACGACTTCACTGAGTAATCATAGTGGATGTATTTGGTCCTAAACGCATTCTTCAAGATATCTTCATCTTCCACTCGAGTCTGATGATAGCTTGATCTCAAGTCGATCTTACTAAACACACATGCCTTAACCAATTGATCCATAAGGTCATCAATCATATGAAGATGATATGTATTCTTAATTGTAACCTTATTCAGTCGCCGATAGTCAATACATAGCCTCATACTATCATATTTCTTATTTACTAACAACATTTGAGATCCCTGTGGTGATACACTTGGTATGACAATCTTCTTCTCAAGAAGATCTTCTAACTGACTCTTCAGTTCACCCAACTATGATGCAAACATCATGTATGGTGCCATCGACACATGTCTGCTACCAGGTACCAAATCTATGGTGAACTCAATCTCTCTCTGGCGGTAGATTAGCAATGTCGTCTAGAAACACATCTGGAAATTCACACACTACGGTAAAATCAACCATTTTTGCTTTACTTTTAACTTTCAAAGAAGCATACATCGCAAACACCTGGGCTTCATATTTCAAGATCTCTTCCATGTGACTAGCAGATATGAACTTCAAATCTCCCTCTTCAATAAACTCAGGACACAACATTGACTTATTATAGCAGTTGATATGCACACGGTTGAACTGCAACCAATTCATCCATAGAATAACATCAAGATGACTCAACAGTAAGCATGACAATTCAATACCAAAGTCCTTACCATAGATCATCAAAGGGTAATTCAAAAAAAAAAAATAAGTAGTCACCGATCCATTAGTTGAAGTATCGATAACCATACTACCATTCATAGTAAACACCACAAGATTCCATCTTTTCACACTTTCAGCAGATATAAATGAACATGTCGCACCTGTATCAATGATAATAATTAAAGGAATATCATTAATAAAACACGTACCTCGAATAAAGTTATCAATCTTAGATACATCCTTCCCACTGAGAGCAAACACTTTTCCCACTAGCTTTTGTATTTGACCCATTCTTGGGCTTCTGACATTGTGTACTAATATGACATGGTTCCCCATAATTGAAACAAGTCACCACGTCACTCTTGCATTCAGCAACCCGATTTCTCGGTTTCCCACATCTGAAGCATGTCATGCTAGTACACTTTGAAGCATGATGACCCGGTACTCCACACTTGAAACACTGAATAGAAGCAGGAACACCTCCCCCACTTTGACATTCCCCACCATTATTTTCATTTGAAATTTTTGTTTACCTCTAGCATCTAGAGCCACATACAATTTTTCGCGATTCTGATTACCACTCCTCTTATCAAGGAACAAGGAACGTCTTTTCCTATGTTTCCCATGATTGGGGGAGTATGGAACACCTAGGGCGAGGCAGCCCCTAATAGAGGGCAAAAGATCAGTTATTTACTTAAATGTTTTATTTCTCCTTTTAAATGATGACAACCATTAGTGTTATAACCCCTGATCATGTGGTACTTACACCATTTGCTAGAATCATTTTCCATGGAATCTCTGTTAATAGAATAAGGCACGAGAATGATTTGGGCGTGGTAAACATCTCGTAGAATTCGTTCCATTCTAGTATTAAGTGGACTGAAGCACTCGAGGGATTTCGGGTGGGCTTGAAAATAACTTTTTCACATAGCGATATTGTATTCTAATTTTTCTTGTGTCTGGATGATTGAGGCTTACCACTTTGTACCTTCGCATCCCTTGTCCTTCTTTCAGCATTACTTTCTTCTCCTTTGATGTAGCATTTTTCCTTATCCGTGATCTCTTCCATTGAAGATGCTGACTTTTATGCTAAAGACTCATTGAAATGATCTGACTTTAAGCCATTCTAGAAGACCCCCACGATATCTCTTGGTTTAGATGGGCAGCCTTAACGGTTTCTTCGTTGAAGCACACACAAATATTCTCTTAAGGTCTCATCATAAGTTTGGTGAATTTCGAAAAGGATTGTGGTGGAGACTTTCATGTGTTTGTTAGTCGAGAAATGGTGTATATTTTTCTTCTTCAAGTCCTGATAACTAGTTATGGAGAACCTCGAAAGGCTGATATACCAGCAGATGGCTGCTTCTTTCAGCATCCCCGTCATCAGTTTTCATTTGAGGGAAACTAATGATGACCATTTGAGTGTTGATAGAAACAATGTGTTATTAAGGGGAATTTTATCGTCGAACATTTCTAAGGAATATGGTTTGAAGTTGTATGGGACATGTGAGTCCCATATATCCATTGTTAATGGTTAGGGATCCATGGGGTCTTATTGATCTTCAATGGTAGGTTTCAGTTGTTGATGTTGTTGTCATAGATTGTGCACATTGTCTTGCAATATAGTGACATAGTTCCCCAGTGAGTGTTCCTTCCGGAATGCATTATGCTCCTATGGACTTTCAGTTTCTTCCGGATTCTTTTCTTTTGTGGCAATATATTCCCCACAAATATTATTTTAACATTCATATCAAATGCATCATGAGGTCTCTTAGGGACCAAAATTTATTTCTTGATGTTGTTATGTAAGTCCATTCTACTGAGTTGATACAAATATTTTAACCTTCACATCCTCAATTAGAATTCCCTTGAATAGGGGCAGCTGTAAGACCCCAATTTTAACCCTAAGATCCCTCATGATATCTCATCATCTGCATTGGCTTTGGGTTCACACCTTGGTATCCTCCTTACCCCTCATTCATTGGTTTTGCATTGGGAGAGATTAGCAATCATATTTGATTGTATTATACTTTATTTTTCTTTTTTTACTAACCAAAAATACCAAAATATGTCTATGTATAGCTTTGTTTCTTTTATAGGTACTGTGTGCATCCCCCAATGCCTCATCAAGCTCACAACTAGGGTTTAAGACCATTAGTACAAGAGATCAATCAAGGAAAGTTTCACATTGGTTCTAAATATCATATATGGATCCCCATCTTATTCATTTATCATTTTGATCAAGAATTCATCAAGAATTTGAAGCTTGTTTGCCTTGAAAGCCCTAATTCATCTTGGTATCTTGTGTGACTTCCTCAGCAAGTTTCTTAAACAATTGGTCAAATATTTCTAGGGACACTTCATTATACATCATCTTATGTATATATGATCCTCCATGAGTCCCAAATATCAATAGAACTTAAAGTTTACAAGTTGGTTCAAAGAGGTTGACCAGAGAAAGTCAACTGGTCAAAACAGGGGTTCCCTAAATCCTATCTCCTATAATATTTGTCATATGAAAATTATTCCAAGACAAATGTTACTATTTATTACATTCCAAACAACTTTCATGTTGACATCAAGATCTAGTTTTGCTTGGAAAGTCATGTTTTATGGTGAAAGATTATAGGTCATTTTGTTTGTGCCCTAGTTAGGAGGTCAACTTCCAAGGACCATAATTTTCTCAATTTTTATAAGATGAAGGCCATAAAATTTTCATGATCAAATTCAAGATGTCCTATCCAAATTTTATTATTTTAGAAATGTCAAATTCAACTTGCAAGGGCATGTGCCAAGAGGAAACGTTATAGGTCATTTTGGGTCATCATCATTGAAAAAGCAATTTTCCTCAACTTCTAAAATGCATAACTCCCTTATACCAAATCCAAATGATTCCAAATTTGTGACCAAATTGAAGAGGGATGAAAGATCTAAAACTTTGGTGAAGGAACCACTTACATTTGAAGCTCATAGCAAACATTATTCAAGGTGGAAGAAGTGGTCATTTGACTTGGTACTTAGACAAATTTCAATTATGTTTGATTTCTCCAACTTCCACCTCAAAATTCATCATGATCCAAGATTCAAATGGAAAATTGTTCTACATCAAAGTTGTTAACCTTGATGTCACATTTCCAAAAAGTCCAAGATCGCTTAATTTGGACAAGATTTGAGGGGCTTGCGCATGGTTCCTTTCATAAGTTTATTTTGACAAGTTTTGAATTCAAATAATCATTTCCTATTGCATGCTTACATGTTTGCCTCAATACTCATTATGCATGAATTGAAGTTGAATTGCATCATGGTTTTGGGCCCAAATTATTGCCCATGCATCCATGCACCAATGTTACTAATTTTGGAAAAATTTCAAAGGGTGCAAAAATGAATTCCATTGCCTATATAAATAAGTGCATTGCCTCAAGATCAGGATACACACATTGCCCAAGCTTTGCCAAGACATCCCAGAACCCTACACCATAGAATACCTTGAGGATTTCTTTGAAATCAAGTTTGAATTTCACCTTTGGTTTTTATATTCAAACTCCAAGGATTCATTGCCTTTTTCATCTCAATTGGGCACTACAAGCAAGAGGAGGAAGAACCAAGTGAATTCAGATCAAGATCAAACCAATTTAAAGCTACCCGAAGGTGAATTTTCTCAAACTTATCTTCTTCGATTCTCCCTCATTTCTCAACTATTTTGCTTGATTATTGGTTGTTTGAAGTCCTACCAATGTAGGTAACAAGATTGAGTTGCTTTGAGGTCAAATCGAAGCAACTCAGTTCATGATCCTCAAAATCGAAGCATTTTTCCTTTAAAATGATGTCCTTACTTTTTATTTTGGTGATGGTTTATGGTGAACCAGTCCGGTGAGGTCCACCGGAGAAGATGTGCTGGCGTGCATCCTGGCCATCTGATTTATTTGAAATGTTTTAATCCTGACCCTCCTTCCTGATTACCACGTGTGTACACGCGTTGACTGCAAAATATGATGGAAGCGCTTGGCCATCAGATATGCCACCTCAATTAATGAGAGAGATCTGATGGCCCTCATTTTTCCTATTTTCTTTTTATTTTTTGAATTTTCATTTAATCCGCTTATTTTGTTTAATTCATAATAATTTCAATTTTAATCCAAAAAATATGGGACTTTCACCAAAAACTTTAAATATTTTTCTCTTACATATTTTTAATTAAAATTATTTTTTGGATTAATTTTAATATTTTTCATGAATTGCATATTTTTAATTGTTTAAAAATAATTTTGACTTTCCAAATATCATAAAAAAAATTGTTTAAGATCCTTTGACCTTATTTGACCTAGGATAAATCCCTTGCCCATTTATTTGGTGTTTTGAAGGGATTTGAGGTTTTGATGAAATTAAATTGCATTTTAATTCATTTTTAAATTGATTTTTAATTGAATAATTGCTTAAAAATTATGTTGAGCCATTTTTATGGTCTTGTGATCTTTAAATTTCTTTTTGGGCCTTGGTCATGGTTGATTTGACTTTTGTTTGATCAAAACCATTGGATTTAGGGGATTGATGAAATGTACATTTCATGTCCCAAAATGAATGGATGGTATTGATCAGATGAAATTCCTCTCCTATCTTCATCCTTATTCTTCCCTCTTCATCTTCATCCTTATTCTTCCTTCTTCATCTTCATCCTTATTCTTCCCCAATCCATCATTGACTAATGAAATCTCTTCATGTCTAATGCTAGTTGATTCATCAATGACTTTGTTTCAGATGAATCAACATGAGCCAGACTGAGATAGGTCTTTTCCCCATTTATTTTAGTGTGTGGTATGTTTTAGGAGTTTGGTTCTTTGTACCAAATATCTAACATGCATTAACACCTATATTTTTATTGCCCGACCTCAGATACTTATGACTTCGACATAAGTCCAATTACGATTGCTTAACATAGAGCTAAATTTGACCCTCAAAGCATAGCATTCTAGTAAGTGAGATTATAAGTCTCCCATTCTTCATGGCATTGTGTGGAAACTTGACCTTTTTTCCTTTCATGAGAGCTAGTGGCATACTTATTGAATTATCCAAGTTGGATCCCTTCTCATGAAAGATGTCTTGGTTTAAGGATTCATACTTGTGAATGAATGGTTGAGTGTTCTCCAAAGAATGACTTAATCAATTAAAAATCAACACTAACATTTGACTAACCACTTGCTAACTCTTATTCATTATGCTTTTAATTTCAAGTTATTTACTTTATACAATTTAAATTTCAGTCATTTATCATTCATTGCCATTTACATTTCATGTAACTTGTTTATGTTCCAAATCATTTTCACTTTGCTCACTTGAGTCATATCTTGTGATTGTACATATTTGTTTGTGTGTTTTGATTTTGTTTGTGGTCTTAGGACCCTAAAACACCTAATAACAACAAAAACCCTAAAAAAAACATTTGGTGGACTGTTGGGACTTGATTTGAACTTTTGGACTTAGAACTAGGCAACATTCTCCATGCTAAAGGACTTGGCCAATGCCAACATCTGAGACTGAGCTATCTTTGATTGTGCCTTCATCTGATGTAAGACCTTGGATCTCTTTGATTCATTTGCTACTTTGTGCCTAATTTTTATTTTGTTATTATTTTCTATGTATGATGTTTTGTTTTGAGTTAATCAATGAATATTTCATCTAATACATTGAAAGACACTAAAGACTGCTAGCTATTGGAGTGCTTGCTTGGATATGACTATCTTTATTTGATGCCTTGATCTTCATGATGTCTGGATATTGCTCATTGCATACTATTTATTGCTTGTCAAAGTTCAAAGGAAAATGGGTTTCTATATGACATTCTTGTCTGTTGGATTGCATCCCATTGGTCAGATCATTTCAACTCTTAACTTGTAAATTTTTGCTTAGAGTAGTCTTTTAATATCCTCCCACTTCTTTAATTTCAAAATCTCTCCCCTTTTTCAAAAACTTATCTTTGCTTGTGATTTCAAATTTAGACACATTTTAATGATTAGAAACTTTTGGCCTTATGTGATTGAATTTTCAAACTTTTTCTTAAATCAAACTTGTAAATATACTTAACCATATTGACTTAAATTTCAAAAGACAAAAAGAACTAACAACCCCATTCAAATATTTGGCTTTTTATGCCCTTTTACTTAAACTTTTTGTTAAAATCAATTCATCAACTTCTTTGAAATTTTTACCACGAACTACGAGGTTTTGATCCCTCATTTTTATGTTGTTACGTAGGCATAAGACGAAAGTCTTGTCAAACAAAAAAATATAATCAATGAATTCTTTTCTTATCCCCTCACTCTTTATTTTATCAAATATCATTTAGACCAAACACATATGCACACAAAAAAGGGCTCCCTAGGAGTACATAGGACACTTTGGGTGCTAACACCTTCCCTTTGTGTAACCAACCCCCTTACCTGTAATCTCTGGCATTTTATTAGTTTTGATTTGAAAACTTCTTATCTTTGGGTTTTGTTCGTACTTTTGTCCTTTTCCTTTGGAAACAATAAAAGCGCGGTGATGACTTTAGTTTTATTGACGTCAAGTTTATCCATAGCTTGATGATCATGAATTTACCCCTACAGGCTCATCATATGAGGGGAGACCCTAATTCCATTCCCTTTTAGACCTTGGTTCAAGAAGTTTATAATCATGACACTCACTTATGTATTCAAAACTCTAATTCTTTAGTTTACAATTCATTGACCTCATGAGCTTTAACCTATGCATCTGAAACCCTAATCCATTGGGAATAGGCTCTTGGATTACATGTCCACTTGCTGGGGATTACCTCTGGTTCAAGGTTTTGTTTAGAAAAACATCCATATAGTGCTTTCAAGATTCATAGGCCTTTGATTCATGTTGCATTGGTGCACTGGTCTTTTGGTCCTTGATTTGTCATTTGGTCCCTAAGACATTACAGTTCATTCACCATTGATTTATCTGTGTACATTGGTCCTTTGATCAATTGCATTCATTTCACTTGGTAAGTTTTGAAGGCCACATAAGCCATTTGTTTCACTTAAACCATGTCATTATTCATTCAAAACCTTGAGTGCATTACAAGTCCTTGCATCTCCATCAAGCAATGCAAAACCCTAGTTCTTAATCCACAGTTGACTTTGGTCGACTATTGACTTTTGGTCAACAAGTTGTCCAAAGTCAACCATCACCCATAAGTTATTTTCAAGCCCATGATCATTTGGTTTTGTTCAAGTTATTTCACGGTTTAACAAGCCAAGCCATCCCATTTTTGTTGCTAACTTTTTGACCTAAACTTGTGTTCACCATTTTTGTTGCTAACTTTTGGACCTAAACTTGTGTTCATTCTTCATTGGATCTTATTTTTCATTCAATTCAACTATTATTTCCAAATCCCGTAGGACTAATCACATTTAGCTTTCCATATTTCATTTAATTCAATTTCTAATGTCCAAATTTGTTTACACTTTCCATGATTGAATACTTTCACATTCAAATTTTGATTAACATTTCAAAACATCTTGAAACCATTTCAAATTAACTGTTAATTAAAATTAAACCTTTTAAATCCATTCTCAATTAAACTTGAAACCATTCCATTGACATTTCAAAATATTTACTAGTGTTTAAATTTCCATTTCAAACGTTTTACTAACATTTGAGCCCATTGCAAACCATAACCAGTTGAAATTAATCTCTTCTTTATTAAGTTTCTTTCTAACTCATGTCAAATTAAGTAATACAATTTAACACAATTCAATACACACTTAATTTTAATTAACTCCCCATTCAATCAATTTCCTACAACATTCAATAACATCCTATTACACACATTAATTCAAAATTAAGATGTCATACCCAATACAATGAAGTAAGTTCCATTTCAATCTAAACATTCAATACACAAACATTCAGCATATTCCATAAAACAAGTCCACAACTGCAGCTTACAAATATACAAATCTCCATAACATATTCACATCGGTCCTTTTTGGCAAGCTCCCGGTAATTCTCCAAGTTGTAGCTCGCAGAATGTAACCGAAAACTCATTCACACAAGCCTTGATTCATAATAGCAGAGCAGCTCAAAGCCATCTCCAATAATGAATTCCACCTGCATAATTATGTTAACAGAAGCTTAGTAAAAAAACCTGCATAATACAGTCACGACATACTTGATCGTAACCTTTCAAATAAGCTCACAATAGGAATGCACAACCATGAGTTAATAAAACAGAACTCACTAACAACCTGCATAGACTTTAACAGAACAATAGCTAGATGTTAGATTACGGATGAAAACAAAGAGGAATCATTAACCCAAAAATCTAACAGTCATAACAGATAACAAACTCACCCTGCAAATCCAACTGGAGCTTAACAGTGCCCTAACTAGATTAACATACCTGTCCAAGCTACCCTAATATGTTACACGAAGCTTCTCTATATAATCTTCATCACACTCTTCATTCTGTTTCAACTTTGAACATTCCAGAACTCGCAAATCAAATCTTCACTCTTCTCGCTCCAATTCTCAGAATCCTCTGAAATTCCACCTACCAATCTTCACGTAACATAAGCACTACTGCGAAAGCGCAGCACGCACACATCAATGAGGATCCATTTTTTCAATGTTCATTCTCAAATATCAGAATAGAAGGAGAAGAAAAAATCATAACAGAAATTGGTTCTTCTTTCATCATTCGCAACACACATAGAACTCACACACAGAGAATCAGAAGCATTCAACCGAATTCACGAAATAGCCAACAGAAACAACTCACAGAAACGCGACAATCAAGAAGCGAACAACGCACATAATAGCGGAAGGTTTCGAGAAGAAGAAGAAGAAATGGAGACAAAGGAGGAGGAGCTCTACCTGTGAAGCCGACAAGCCACCGCGCCAGACTCTGGTATATGATTTACCACTTTCGCTTAACTTATTTGACATTGTAGAATCATAAACTCCGTCATACATCGGACTTGAATTGCGTTTGGACCGTCGGATTCTACGGCGAGCAATCGTAAATCACAAACCAGAAAGCGTGCAAGATGCCATTGATGAACTCAATTTGGGACTCTGCAGTCCGGATTCGCGTTTTACTTTGGTTTCCGATTACGCTGTTTGAATGGAGAATCGAAGATCAGTTTGTGTGAACGAATGATAGAAGATATTTGTTCCATGCTACAGAGCTTTTGTTGTGACCAGAGTATGTTTGGAACTTTGGGCTCGGTTCCTTGTGAATATTCCAGGCTTTAGGTTGTTTGGGCCTAGGGCCCAAACGCACCACTTCCTTCATCTATCCACACACTCGAGTCCATTTCAGCACCCCGACTCCTTTCTTAATCATTCCATTTATTTTCTTTTTAGGAGGTTAATTAGGGATTTTTATAGGATTAATTAGGGTTCTGATTAGGTTAATTATAATAAAGAAATTAGGATTTGGTATTTAATTAGGTTGATTAGGTGATTTTAGAACTTAATTAGGATTAGTGACTTTTAGGTCAATTAGAACTAATTGTGATTTAAGTTAATTGGTTAATTAATTGAGATTTAATTAATTAATGTTGATTAACCGATCGATTAAAACCTTTAGAAATTTTAGGTTTGTTAATACCCTAATTCCTTTTTCATTGATTAGTGGATGTTAATTAATTCTAAATAATCTTGTTTTTAATCCGTTTAATCAATTTTTGGCATATTGACTATTTCGCCCCTAGGTAGAAATTCTGATTTTTTATGCATGATCCCTTAGCTTAGGGTTTAGTTAGGAATATATGAGTTCATTTTCATTGATTGGTTCATTTAGGGTTGCACATAGCCTAGCTAATTTCCCCGAATCCCATTGATTAATGTTGACCAAAGGTCGCTTTGGTCAACCAAATCCTTTATATCATGATGTAATTCCCCAAGCATATCCAAGTGATCAAAAGACCCTTGATCACTTGATATTGCCAATCCATTGTGCTTAAGCTGTATTGGATATGCTGAATCTCAGGAGCTCAAGACCTCAAGGTTCAAATGCAAGATCAAGACTTCAAAGTCTACATCAATTAAGCATAGCTGACATAATGGACTACTTCTCAAGCATAAAAAAGGTACCAACACTTGGCAATCATAATTCAGATTGTATGGCACAAGCATTAAGAAATAGAGAATGAATGAGATTGGAGAATTCCATTAACTTATTTTGAATATCTTAGGGTACAGAAGGAATTACCCAGTTGCTCATCGTATTCACCTCTATTCATAGACTTTAGCACAAATCGAATTATTTGATTGTCAAGTCCTCTTCTATATAAAGACCAATACTCAAGATCTTCTATCAATAGCTTATCAATTTTGATTCAAATTGTACGCCATGAGCCTTAAGAAACAAAGAATGATGAGAATGGAGAATTCATATCCTTGTCTATGCGATCCTTGGGTACAGGACAAATGACCC
This sequence comes from Lathyrus oleraceus, assembly GCF_024323335.1. Taxonomy (NCBI): domain Eukaryota; kingdom Viridiplantae; phylum Streptophyta; class Magnoliopsida; order Fabales; family Fabaceae; genus Lathyrus; species Lathyrus oleraceus. The sequence goes on from NC_066579.1 coordinate 326,909,466, forward strand.
AGTTGCTCAAGGTATTCGCCTTTTTTCATAGACTTTAGTGCAATCTGCATCATATAATTGACAAGTCTTCTTCAAGTAAGCATCAATCATTCAGCACTTCAACAATAAAACACCATTGCACTTCATTCATTTCTCCTTAGTGGATCACAAATCGTGCTCTCATTGATATTCGGATACCCTTTGAGATCAAGTCTTTGATTCCTAATCAATCAACCCAATCATTTATGAGCCTTATCATACCTCTTGTGCTTAGGACCACTCCATTCAATCATTGTTTGCCTTATCAATCCTCTTATGCTTTGGCAAACCCTCAATCATTATTTTGTCTTATAAGACCTCTCGTGCTTAGACAAATCTCTGGATCATTATTTATTTTATAAGATCTCTCGTGCTTAAGCCAATCCTTTATGATCACTTGCCCTGTAAATCCTGTCGTGTGTAGGCCAATCATTCCTTATTCATTGCTCGTCTAATAAGACCTCTAGTGCTTAGATGAATATCTTGCCTTATAAATCATTTCATGTGTAGGCCAATCATATCTCATTCATACAGTTTTAATCCATATTCTTGCCTATCAAGCAATTTGCTTTGCCTCTGGGCAATCCAATCAATTTATCCTTCCTTTGTGTTTGTGGTTCCACGAACTACGAATGCTCTGACTTTCTCATTGCATAATGAGAATACGTAGGCACGAGGGTTGGAATCCTCCGCGAGCATATTATTTATTTTTCCCTGTTCATCTCCATGACGCATTCATAATTCTACCTTCATTCACTCCGTGTGATATACCTGTTCTTTTTGAGCCAAATACATTATCCATTTGAGCTCCATCTTGTGTAACCTTGTGAACCAAGAGTTATTTGTCTCGTACACAAACACTTAATTCTCTTTGTTTTCTGCTATACCATATATAGTGGCCGACGCTTCCGGCTACCCACATATTGGTCAACGCTAGTTTTACTCCTGGGTTCAGATTTCATCCCTTTTGGAGTTCAAACAACATAATCCTTTGGTTCAGACTATACCTTTATCACAACTTCTTTCTCATCTCTCATCATTAGTTCCATGAACTATGGAGTTCTGAATTCCTTATTGCACTATAAGGATACATATGCACGAGGGCCCTAATCCTCACCGAGCACTCTATTTATTCTATTTCTTTTCCCTTATTCTTTCGCGAGTAATCCTTATATATAACACCCATTCGAGCAAGAACAATAAAAACGGTTCTCATTGAGTACAACGGATGTTAGGGGTGCTAATACCTTCCCCTGGCATAACCGACTTCCTTACCCAATTTCTCTTTCCCTCGGGTTTTATCAATGTTTTCCCTTTCCTTCGGGAATAAATAAAGTTCGATGGTAACTATGTTGTATGTTAGAGTGTGTGATACATTTGGGTATATTTCCGCTAGCTTCATCTACAAGCAGTTATTGATATTTTGAATGCAAAATTGTGTGCCCAGCTAACCACCATGTCGACCACTTCGTCGCTGTCGCAAGGAGTGAACGGTCGACACTTCCATAATGGTTGAAATAAATCTTATTACACCCGTAAAACTTGAAGGTGAGAAAAACAAGAAAGGGCGGGTTTGAATTGTAACGCTTTTTCAAAATGAAAATCACACAAGGATTTTTATACTGGTTCGCTTATAACACAAAGCTACTCCAGTCCACCCGGCCAAGGTGATTTCGCCTTCAACAAGGACTTAATCCACTAATCTTGAAAGATTGATTACAAACAACGTCTAAGAGAAAGATCTCTTAGTCCTCTCAAGTATACAGACTGCACAGAGTCACTTGAGGAAATACAACAAAGATAAAAACTTATGTAATCTAGAGTGCTTCTAAGATAAGCAAATATTACAACAGTAAGAACAAAGTGTTTTACGTTTCAAGCAAAAGCTTTGTGAAATATTGAGAGAGATGAAGAATGTTTTTGTGTATGCTTGCTTTCTCTAACCTCTCAAAGTTGATTGCTGTCCTTTATATAGGAGAGAAAGAGCCGTTGAAAAATTATAGCAGATAATAACTCTTGAATAATAATTAGTGCCATAACTTATGTTGTTTGTTGCCAAAACAACTTTTTCTCCTTGAATGACTACTTTCCAAATATAGTTCCTATTCATTTGAATTTGGAGTTAACGTCTCTTTCTATATTAGGAAGTCCATTTCCATAACTTTATTTGAAGTTAACGTTACTCTTCCTTATTTAGCAATTCCATAATCAGAGTCTTCGTGTTTCTGGAGATCTTGCTATCTAACTTCTGATGTTGATCTCTTTTGAGTTCTGATGGTTTCTTCAGATAGCGCTGAGAACTTCTGGAGTTTGACATACCGTTGTTCAGAGTCAGAACTTCTAGAGCGTACTTCTTGTTCAGATGCTTCTGATATTTTGCTGTTTTGCTCAGAGTTAGACTTTCTTGACGTGTTTCTACTTCAGATGCTTCTGATCTTCTGATAATTTGTATCTGATATGATTCTGTATCTGATGATTTCTTCCTTCTTTCCTTAGAACCCTGCACACTTAGAAACTTTTCGTTAGGGTGCCATTTTTGGTTTCATCCTTTGTTATCATCAAAATCATGGAATCTGTTGTAGAACAATTTTTGTTCTTACAATCTCCCCCTTTTTGATGATGACAAAACAAACTTAATTAGCAGATGAAACATAAACAATATCAGATCAGATAGACAAGAGCTCCCCCTGAGATAGGCTAGGGAGTTCAGAAGTTCTTACCAGAGCTTCCAAGCAATGAGGTTTCTTGATACCTTCTGCAATTTCTTAAGTCTAATGTTAGATAAATTTATTTTTAAGAAAAATATGTTGCAGAGTGCTTAAGGTATTTAGACAGTATTTTCATCAGAGCTATTAATGACTAATGACTTCTCCCCCTTTTTATCAGAATCAAAAAGACATAGCAAAAAGAAATAATTCAAGAGAAAAACATTGTATTCAGATAAAAAGCAACAGAGTCAAAAGGAACAAGTAAACATCAGAAACAAAGAAAGCAAAGCAACAAAATCCTAAGTGCCTAAGGGTTGGGAGGCGGAGGCATTCTCTGAAGCAATTGAGCCAGCATGTTCTGAATGTTGTCGTTGACAGAGTCTTGTTTATCCATTCTGGCACGGAGTTCCTTCTGGTCGTTCTTGAGTTCTTCAAGCGTCTGGAGAACCATAGGGATAACAGAAGAGGACTCCCCCTGAGTCAGAGCCTGCTTCAGCTTCAGCAGTAGCCTGTGCTTCAGCTTCGGCAGCAGCAGAAGCATCGGCCAGAGCTTTAGCTTCAGCTTCCTTTGCCCTTTCTTCCTCTAGCCTTCTGGCTTCTTCTTCAGCCTCTCTTGCTAGTCTCTCTTCCTCAAGCCTTCTGGCTTCAGCTTCTCTTGCAAGTCTTTCCTGGAGTCTTGCCTCAGCATCTCTGATGTAGCCATTTCTGACTTGCTCAGAGATGTTCTTCAGCTTAAAAGCCTCAGAGGTCATCCAGCCAATGACTCTGTTCCAGTGTGTCCTTACAGAGTCAGGATCATCACTGACTTCAGAGTTAATGGTCAGAGACTTGACCTTTTGTACTGAAGCCCCTGCGACCAGCATTATGGCTTCCTCAAGGGTAGGTACGGAAAGGTTAGGTTCAGAGGTTTGAGGTGAAGAGGTTGGAGGGCTGAGATTTAATGTTAGAGGTTCAGGTTCAGCTTCAGGTTCAGCTTCAGGTTCAGCGGAGGTGTTTGGAGGGGTGATATCAGAGGTGTGGAGGTCAGAGGGTTGAGTTTCAGAAGGTTGGTCTTCAGAAGTAATGTTGGTTGTTTGTTCTGGGGGAGGTGAAGTTGCTTCAGATTGTGTTGGTTGTTGTGAAGCAAGGTTTTGAGCCTGAATTTGGGCTAAGGTTGGAGAGTTAGGGTCAGAGTATTCTTGGTCAGAGGAGAGATCAAGGTATGGAGGTGATTCTGGGGCTGAAGATGATGAAGAGGAAGTGGTAGTGTGAGGAAGATTAAAATTGGGTAGAGGTTGTGAGGTTCTGGTTGTAGAAGGTGGGGTTTCAGAGGATGTGTATATAGGTGGTGTTGGGAGAGGATTAGAAGAAGCCATAAGTTGTTCAGAGGGAATAGAGGGAGCAGACGTACCAGTAGATATTTGCAGAGGTGCTGGAGATCTTATTTCAGAGGTTTCTCCTATCCTTGCTCTCTTTGCCTTTGAAGACTTATTCTTAGAGGGACCTCTTTTGAATCTGACAAAGTCTTCTTCTGAATCTAGACACTCATCCAGTCTGAAGTCAGAGATGTCGACTCCTTCATCCTTCAGACGCTGCATATAGTGGAGGATTGCATCTACGGGTTCATTCTTGAAGAACCTTGCAAGACCATGGGGCAGCTTCCTCTGATCTTTCAAGGCATCCCAGGAGGTGTCCATAGTGGGTCTGACTTGAATCTTCTTCAGAATTCCCAGGCTTTTCAGATTTCTGGCGTTCAGAGGCTTTCCAGTATCTATCGCCAGATCTTCCATCAGTCTGTTCTTCTCCAGATGATCTACCAGCCCATTCTCAATGAAGACATCAGACAGAAGCCTTCCCAGAGGAATGTAGGATCTGGGTTTCATGTTGTTTCTTGTCTCCCTTACAGAGTCTCTGAGATATCTGAAGAGAAGTGCAGGAAGGCAGAGCTTCACACCCTTGTGAATGCAATACAGAATGCACTTCTGATCTGCATTGATGTAGTCATAGGAGTTTGATGCTGGGCGATGATGAATGGTTCCCAGAATGATCTTGAGCTATACTCTGAGGTTCTGATGAAGTTCTTTGTTCTTTGAAGGATTTCCTTCAGTGTTGAGTTTGAAGATGGTTGGATTGATTACTTCAGCAATGCGCCTTGACCTAGGGTTGATGTTGTAAATCCTTTTTCCTCCAGTTTTCTCCATGTTTAGTAAAGAAGCAATTGACTTTTCAGTAATCACTATCTTTACCCCCAATACGAAGGAGACGATGAAATGGTCATCAGCATCAGCAAATCTCCAGAATTCTTTGATGAGATTTGGGTAAACAGGGCCATAAAGCCTTTGGAAGTAGTTTTCCCACCCTTGTAGACGGAGTTCTTCAGTAAGATCTACTCCATTTCTCCTCATGTTGTCGAAGTCCACCAGTGTTTCACGTAACACATCCAGTCCCTCAAAGGGAGTTGCTAGGTTGATATGAGGTTGACGATCAAGAATATGGGGTTCCTTGTACACTGGAGTAATGGAGACTCCTGTAACAGTTGGAGTTGGAATGCTTGAACTTTGGGCAGTGGTGTTGGATTCCATTTGCTGAGAAAAGTTGAAAACTTGTTGTTGTTGAGCATCCATAGTTGATGAAGATGAAGGTGAAGATGAAGAGTTTGTAGAAATGCTTCAGAGAGGGTTTGAGAGTGAGTGAGAGTGATAAGTGTGTGAAATGTGAGAAAAGTGTTTAAATACCCTAAACGAAAACACATGCAAAACGACACACTATTCAGCGTTAGCACAAAGCACAAGTTAGCACGCTTGGGGGAAAAATGATTAAGGCTCATTAATGAATGTCTAATCCCAACAGTATGCACACTGCTCGAGGAGATCTTAAACGTTTGCCCTTTGATTTTTCTTCTGGACAGCTGTCTAGAAGTTCTAGGGTTAGATGCTAAGTGCTCCACGTGTTGATGTATCTGATCTTCAGGAATACCAAAGGATTGGTTCCTGGAGATTTCTAACTCAGATATCTTCTTAACTGGTAGAAGTATCAGAGTCAGAGGCAGAAACACATTTGTTTATGTCAGAGTCTCATTTTACATCTTCAGAGCCACACTTCATTCAGGGCAATTTTGAATGTTCAGATTTTCTAAGATAAAAAGAAATCTATCTTCAGCTAGAGGCTTAGTAAAGATATCTGCCCATTGATGATCTGTATCAATGAACTTCAATGTTACTATCCCTTTCTGAACATAGTCTCTGATAAAATGATGTTTTATTTCAATGTGTTTAGCTCTGGAATGTAGAATGGGATTCTTACTTAGACAAATGGCAGCAGTATTATCACAGAAGATAGGAATGTTACTCTCAAAGATTTGCAGATCTTCTAACTGATGCTTCATCCAGAGCATCTGAGTTGTGCACAGTGATGCTGAGATATATTCTGCTTCTGTAGTTGATAGAGCGATAGTTGACTGTCTTTTGCTAGCCCAGGATATCAGATTGTTTCCCAGAAGCTGGCAATTTCCAGATGTGCTTTTTCGTTCTAGTCTATCTCCTGCATAATCTGCATCACAGTAACCCGAAAGTCTATACTCTGATGTTTTCTTATACATCAGGCCCAGGTTAGGAGTTCCTTTCAGATACTTGAGAATTCTCTTAACTGCTGTTAAATGAGATTCTTTAGGATCTGATTGGAATCTGGCACAAAGACAGACACTAAAGAGAATATCAGGACGAGTAGCAGTCAGATAGAGAAGAGAGCCTATCATACCTCGATAGAGCTTCTGACAAACCTTTGCGCTTACTTCTTCCTTTTCAAGAATGCATGTCGGATGCATTGGAGTTTTTGCAGAGTTGCAGTCAGCCATGTCAAATTTCTTCAAAACATCTTTAATATATTTGCTTTGATGAACATATGTAACTTCTGAAGTTTGGTTAATTTGAATTCCCAGAAAGAACTTTAGTTCTTGCATTAAGCTCATTTCAAATTCTGCCTGCATTAACTTAGAGAATTCTTGACAAACAGAGGCGTAAACTGAACCAAAAATAATATCATCAACGTATATCTGGCATATCATGAGATCATTGTTAAGGTTCTTACAGAAAAGTGTGGAGTCAACTTTCCCTCTGATAAAATTGTGTTCCAGAAGAAAATTGCTTAAACGTTCATACCAAGCTCTGGGAGCTTGTTTAAGTCCATATAAAGATTTTTTAAGTTTAAAAACATGTTCTGGAAAATTTGGATTTTCAAAACCTGGAGGTTGGTTGACATACACTTCTTCTGATATATAACCATTAAGGAATGCACTCTTGACATCCATTTGATATAATTTAATAGAATGGTTAATAGCAAAAGATACAAGAAGACGAATAGATTCTGACCTTGCGACTGGAGCAAAAGTTTCATTATAATCAATACCTTCTTGTTGACTATAACCTTGAGCTACCAGTCGAGCTTTGTTTCTGACGACTTCTCCTTTCTCATTCAGCTTGTTTCTGAATACCCATCTGGTTCCATTGACGTGAGTGCCTCTGGGATTTGGAACAAGATCCCAGACATCATTCTTTGTAAATTGATCTAATTCTTCTTGCATGGCTGAAACCCAGTCGTTATCTTGAAGTGCTTCATCACAGGACGTAGGCTCAATCAGAGACACTAGTCCCAGAGGAGTATCTTCAGAGGTCCTGAAGGTAGATCTGGTTCTAACAGGTTCGTCTTTGTTTCCCAGAATCAAATCTTCAGATACATTGATACGACTTTTAACTTTCTTTGGGATTTCTGGGGATTTAATTTCTTCAGAGTTCTGAGTGACAGTTGCTTCTGGAGTTTTATCAGATCCTGCAAGAGTGATTTCTAAATCTGCAAAATTTTCAACTAGCTTTGACTTTTCAGGGTCAAGCTTATCATCAAATCTGACATGAATTGATTCTTCCACAATTTTGGTTTCTGTGTTGTATACTCTGTAGCCTTTAGAGCGTTCTGAGTATCCTAACATAATACCTTTCTGTGCTTTGGAATCGAACTTGTTCAGATGTTCTTTAGTGTTTAAGATAAAGCAAGAACATCCAAAAGGATGAAAATATGAAATGTTTGGTTTTCTTCCTTTACACAGTTCATAGGGAGTCTTTTCCAGAATAGGTCTTATAGAGATTCTATTCTGAATGTAACATGCTGTATTTACAACTTCTGCCCAAAAGTGCTTTGCCACATTAGTTTCATTGATCATGGTTCTGGCCATCTCTTGGAGTGTCCTATTCTTCCTCTCTACAACTCCATTTTGTTGTGGAGTTCTAGGGCAGGAGAAATCATGGGATATTCCATTAGAGTCAAATAATTCCTCAAAATCTTTGTTTTCAAATTCTCCATCATGATCACTTCTGACTCTAATAATTTTAGAATCAAATTCTTTTTGCACTTTGGAGCAGAAACTAGTGAATACAGAGTGAGACTCACTCTTGTGCTTAAGGAATTTCACCCATGTCCGGCGACTGTAATCATCAACAATGACTAGTCCATACTTCTTTCCATTGACTGATGCTGTTTTCACAGGACCAAATAAGTAAATGTGGAGAAGTTCCAGAGGCTTAGAGGTAGAAACAACATTTTTCTTTTTAAAGGATGTTTTTGAAAATTTTCCTTTCTGACATGCTTCACACAGAGCATCTGAAGAAAACTTCAGTTTAGGTAGGCCTCTGACTAACTCGAGTTTATTTAGCTGAGAAAGTTTCCTCATGCTAATGTGGCCCAAGCGTCTATGCCACACCCATTGCTCTTCGTGAACAGTCATCAGACATTTAACATTTTGTTCTTTTAAATCAGAAAGATTGATTTTATAAATGTTGTTTTTCCTCTTGCCTGTGAATAGGACTGAACCATTGTTTTGATTTATGGCTTTACATGTTTTTTGATTAAAGATTACATCATAACCGTTATCACTTAATTGACTTATGGATAACAAGTTATGCATTAATCCTTCTACGTAAAGGACATCAGATATAGAGGGAAGAGTACCATTACCAATAGTTCCGGAGCCTCTGATCCTTCCTTTCTGATCTCCTCCGAAACCTACAAATCCAGCGTCTTTAAGTTCCAGACTTTGGAACATAGACTTTCTTCCCGTCATGTGTCGCGAGCATCCAGAGTCCAGGTACCATGACTGGTGTCTGAACTTTGCTGCATAGGATATCTGCAACATAAACAATCTTATCTTTCGGTACCCAGAATCTCTTGGGTCCTTTCTGATTAGTCTTCCCAGAGTTTCTTATAACTTTGGGTTTTCTAGCATTTTCAAATTTTTGTTCTTGTGTGTGTGTGTAGTGATATGAAAATGGAGATTTAAGTTGGTCACTAGAAGAAGTTTTAACTTCCTTAGGATCATACCCAATTCCCTTTTTATTGTTCTGACTGACTCCATAAATCATGGATGCCATAATACTCCTACCTATTCCATTTTTCAGAAATTCTTGAAAGGCTTCTTCGTATTCATAAATTAATTTATTTGAGGTTTGTGGTGCTTGAGACAACGCTTCTTCTAGTTCTAAGCTTTTTCTTTTGGCTCCATCTCTTTCTAATGTTAAAGATCTGATTGTATCTTCCCGCTCTAGAATTGTCATCTCAAGCTTGCCACATTCTTCAAATTTTGCTTTAAAACAGCCTTTTATGTTTTTAAGCTTTTGTTTTAATTTCTGATATGAGCTAAGAGTTTCTGACAAGCATGATTCTAGATCAGATCGAGAGAGTTCAGAAAATACCTCTTCAGATTCTTCATCTGAGTTGCTCCTGGATGTGGTAGCCATAAGTGCCACGTTGGCCTTTTCATCAGAGTCAGATTCTGATGACTCAGATTCAATATCATCCCAGGTAGCCATCAATCCTTTCTTTGTCCTGAAGGTATTTTTCTTGAAACTTTCTTTTCTAGAATTGTCTTTCTTTAGCTTGGGGCATTCATTCCTGTAGTGACCTGTTTCTTTACATTCATAACAAGTAATATCTTTGTTAGTTTTACCTTTTGAGGTTGATTCTGATCGATCCCCTCTGGGTCTTGGTCTTCTGAAGTTGTTGTTCCTCTTTTTCCAGAGTTGTTTAACTCTTCTGGTCAGGAGGGACAATTCTTCTTCATCATCAGAATCTTCTAGTTCAGAGTCATCAGTATCTTTAGTTTCTGCCTGGAGAGCTTTGGTTCTGTCAGGTTTGCGTCTTTCATATCTGGACTTTAATGCTACGGACTTGTTCCTTTTCTGAGGCTCATCTTCCTCTAGTTCTATCTCATGGCTTCTGAGGGAACTGACAAGTTCTTCAAGACTGATATTGTTCAGATCCTTTGACAGCTTCAGAGCAGTAACCATGGGTCTCCATTTCTTTGGCAGACTTCTGACTATCTTTTTGACGTGGTCTGCAGTTGTGTATCCTTTGTCTAGAACTTTGAGACCTGCAATCAGAGTTTGGAATCTAGAGAACATTGCCTCTATGGCTTCATCATCTTCCATTTTGAAAGCTTCATATTTCTGGATAAGCGCCAGAGCCTTTGTCTCTTTGACCTGAGAGTTTCCTTCATGAGTCATCCTCAGAGAGTCAAGTATGTCTTTGGCTGTTTCTCTGTTGGTGATCTTTTCATACTCGTTGTAAGATATAGCATTGAGGAGTATGGTTCTGGCCTTGTGATGATTTTTGAAAACTCGCTTCTGATCATCTGACATCTTACTTCTGGGAACTTCAGCTCCATCCTCTGTGACAGGAGGTTTGTATCCATCTGTGACAATGTCCCAGAGATCAGCATCATAGCCTAGAAAGAAACTTTCGATTCTATCTTTCCAGTAATCGAATATCTCTCCATCAAAGACAGGAGGCTTAGCATTGTAACTATCCTTTTCATTTGTGTGGGCCATAGTTTTTCTCGTTCTGGATCTCTCTACACTGTTAAGTGTTTGATTAGAAAATCAATAACAGAGCCGGAGCTCTGATACCAATTGAAGGTGAGAAAAACAAGAAAGGGGGTGGGGGTTGAATTGTTTGGAAAATAAACGCTTTTTCAAAATGAAAATCACACAAGGATTTTTATACTGGTTCGCTTATAACACAAAGCTACTCCAGTCCACCCGGCCAAGGTGATTTCGCCTTCAACAAGGACTTAATCCACTAATCTTGAAAGATTGATTACAAACAACGTCTAAGAGAAAGATCTCTTAGTCCTCTCAAGTATACAGACTGCACAGAGTCACTTGAGGAAATACAACAAAGATAAAAACTTATGTAATCTAGAGTGCTTCTAAGATAAGCAAATATTACAACAGTAAGAACAAAGTGTTTTACGTTTCAAGCAAAAGCTTTGTGAAATATTGAGAGAGATGAAGAATGTTTTTGTGTATGCTTGCTTTCTCTAACCTCTCAAAGTTGATTGCTGTCCTTTATATAGGAGAGAAAGAGCCGTTGAAAAATTATAGCAGATAATAACTCTTGAATAATAATTAGTGCCATAACTTATGTTGTTTGTTGCCAAAACAACTTTTTCTCCTTGAATGACTACTTTCCAAATATAGTTCCTATTCATTTGAATTTGGAGTTAACGTCTCTTTCTGTATTAGGAAGTCCATTTCCATAACTTTATTTGAAGTTAACGTTACTCTTCCTTATTTAGCAATTCCATAATCAGAGTCTTCGTGTTTTTGGAGATCTTGCTATCTAACTTCTGATGTTGATCTCTTTTGAGTTCTGATGGTTTCTTCAGATAGCGCTGAGAACTTCTGGAATTTGACATACCGTTGTTCAGAGTCAGAACTTCTAGAGCGTACTTCTTGTTCAGATGCTTCTGATATTTTGCTGTTTTGCTCAGAGTTAGACTTTCTTGACGTGTTTCTACTTCAGATGCTTCTGATCTTCTGATAATTTGTATCTGATATGATTCTGTATCTGATGATTTCTTCCTTCTTTCCTTAGAACCCTGCACACTTAGAAACTTTTCGTTAGGGTGCCATTTTTGGTTTCATCCTTTGTTATCATCAAAATCATGGAATCTGTTGTAGAACAATTTTTGTTCTTACAAAACTTGCTAAGTCTTGATCCTGATCAAACACAGACTCCTTCGACTTTACCCCCGTGTGGGCTGATGTTAAGTCTTGAAAAATCGTAGCTAACAAACTGCCCCCCAAAAAGGTCTCTTTTGATGTTTCTTGGAGATAGGGGAATTTTTTATCTTTCTAATTGCTAGTCACTTAGTGGGATGATGTTACGTTCATCATGAGATTTATCTCAATGTCACCTGGAAAATGTGTGTTTCCCACTTCCCATACCACTACTCATCATGGCGCCGATTCATAGGGTAGTGTGGCTATGTGCAATCAATCACCTTAGTTTCTTCTGGGGAAACGCCATGTGTCACTTCCCATGCTAAGTTAAGGAGACTGAATAGTCTCAACCATGTCCGCTATAAATACCTCCTTCTCCCCTTTTCATCATTTTCCAACAATTTTCCTGAACTTTTGCTTTGAAAACCATTTCTTCTCTTCAAAATCTTCCAAAACTCATCAATCAACAACAATGGCACCTCCGAACAAGAATGTCAAAGTCTCCAAGGACACTGTTCAGCTAGCCTACATGTTGCACAATGCCACCTTCATTGGGAATAAAGAGTATGTTCTGGAACCTCCTAACTTCAAAGAGAAAATCTGAATCTACAAATCCCAAGTACTCATCCCTTTCACCATTTTTGAAGAAAAAACCCACTCTTTCATGGGGCATATGCTTGACCCTGCAGAGGGTCTTGTTAGGTCTACGGATTTATTTCCTGCTTACCATATGACAAAATCCGTAGTTAACGTTAAAGAACCCATGAGCCTAGAATACCAAACCAACTCCCAGCGAGTTTTTCGTTCAGCTCCCCCATCCAAAAATGATGATTATATCTCATGGCTAGATAAAATAGAAGCCAAAATGAACAAAACCTGGAAAGAAATGGGTATCTTCGACCTAATCAGTTGTCGAGGACTGGTCCCTCATACTTCCAAAACCTCCTGGTCGCCTCCCTTTACTATTAGGAGAGTATGACTAACACCTTTCAACTTCCTTGTGGAATGTTGACGCCCACGCTTTTCGACGTGGTAGTCATCACATGCCTTCATCCTGATTGAGATAACTCCGATCCTAATGAACAAGACAAGGATAACATTGAATTCGACAATAGTTATGTTAACTTTACAAAGTACATTGAGGATTACCATGTTACCAAAACCACTAAAGTTACTGCTGAAGAGCATATCTCCTTCTTGGCCTTATGGCTCTCTAGATGCGTATTTTGTTTCAAATCCCTGAAGGTGGCAAAGAGATATTTAACTCTCACCAATCAAATGCATGAAGGAAAGAACGTGCGCCTAAGCCAATTGATCTTAGGATCCTTATATGCATCCCTTGGAGAATCTACTGAATCCTTAAGAAATATCAAACCAAAAGATAGCCTATTACTTGCTGGACCATTTTGGTTACTTCAGTTATGGCTTAACGCCATCTTTGAAACTTTGTTGAAAATAAAACACCCTAGTTACGCGGATCCCATCATTAGCGACCAACAGGTCGAAGGTGCCCGATTTCACCTTTTAACTCCCCCCGGCAAGAGCAGGTCAAATCAAGATTTTTTTTGTTCCTATGTCGTGATGTTCGCCAAACGTTATAGCTTTACTGAAAACATGGCCCCTTTTGCAAAGAGGAGTCATGAACTAGAGTGGTTTACTCAACCACTTACAGAAAAAGGCATTAAAGAGAAAGAATCCAAGAAGATCTAGGCATGATTTCTAACGCCGAGACTCTTTTATGTCAGTCTTGAACCATCTAAGGATCATCTAAGGATCCTCAGCTATCAACCCAACTTGGTATCCCGACAATTTGGTATAAGTCAAACCATCCCTCGACCATTCTATCAGAAGAAGAGCAAGTTATGTCTTAGCACCATTGATTACTCCGAAGATGATTACCTCCAAAAGCTAACTAAGCATGCTGACCTCCGACCTACTTTTAGCCTCTTTGGCTTTGAGCCCACCGATTATTCCACTCAAGACTTTGACACCTGGTGGAGAGCCTATCATGCTAAAGAATTTATGGATGCTGCCACCATAAATCAACATCTCACTGATGCTTCTTCTTGCTTGTAGCAAAAATTCAAGAAAGGTAGATTTAAACACATCAAAGAGATTCATGCCTTCCATAAATACTTTGATATTGTATATGACCCAAACAATCTTAATCGGAAGATCTATGAGGCAGTTGTGACTCTAAAGCAAAAGATGGAGGAGAAACTACCCGATTTGAAAATTCCTGGTTACGTGAAAGATAGATACAACTTCACCCTCAAATTTTATCCTCTGATATTCCCCCCTCTACCAACCAGCGACGTGGCTTTGTCCTTCGCGCCACCATTTCCATAGTGTTTTGTTTGTGGGGAATTTCTGAAAGTCTAAAAAAACGAGAGTCTGAAGCCTGCTAACGAGTAACTCTGACTAAGTTATATCTATACAGTTTCAAAGGCCACCTTCATGTTGACGTTAAACATGTCAGGGTCGAAACTCCCATACATGAGGGTGACGAAAGCAAAGAATCTTTCCAATATCTTCTTCATCTCCTACTTCCTATTCTTTAACCTAATATTTGGTTATGTTTGATCCCAGTCGTCGAACACAAGAAAAGGACAAGGGATGTTGCCAGCACTCAAGTGACACTCACTGAGTCGAAGGCTGAGGCAGACTCTTCCCAGTCGGCCCAGGTATGTATTTTGGGGCCATACACAATGGTTGGACATTTAATATTTTATGCTTTTTTTTATTAATCTAACATATTTTCCCCGCCTTTCTACCATACAGGTTTTTGTCATAACAACTAGTGAACCCATTACAATGGATAACTCATCCCCAGAGCCTCCTCCACATAATAAGAAGACCATGGGAGTTGGCTCAAAGAGAATCCCAACTATTACCAGAGTGGCTCTAACTCCCAAAGAAAGGGCATGAAAGAAAATCGATATTAGTAAAACTGTGAAAGCAACTCCTGTTGCTAGGAAATTGGCATCAAATGAAAGCGCCAACTCTAGCCCTGACGGAAAAACTCTAAAGGTAATTCTAGCGGTAAAAAATTTGAGATTAAGCTATTGATTAACTTAACTTACAAAGCAAGAGTCACCACCGCACTTTTATTATTTCCAACGGAAAGGGAAGAAGTACGAACACATACCAAAGAAGTTTTAAAATAAAACTAATAAAAAGAGATAAGGGTCCGGGGGTTGGTTATACAAAGGGAAGGTGTCGCGCTGTGAAAAATACAGAGTCGCCACCGGATTTTATTTATTCCAAAGGAAGGAGAAAATAATGATAAAACCCCAAATGAAAGAATGGTCTTGCAACCAAGAGCGGATTCGGAAGTCGGTTATGCAAGGGGAAGGTATTAGCACCCCTCACATAAATGGTATTCCATGGGAATCACTTGCTCGTATAAAAAGTGTATCGATGTTGTTTATATGTATGTTGCTTGCTATCGGGAATGAGATGAAAGAATGAGATGGGGAGATAAAATAAGTTTTGATTTAGTGTGCTCTCCAAGGATTTGGGCTCTTATGCCTACGTATCCTCATACGTGCAATAAGGAAATCAGAGCTCCGTAGTTTGGCTCACAAAAGGAACACTTGTTTGGTTGTTTTTACTGAACAGTGTTGACGTTCGCGTGCTACTGTTCACTTGCTTGTATACTCTGTCATGGAGCAGGAAGTATTTGCTCGTTTGCGGTAAAGTAGATATGTTTGGATCACACTCTAGCAGTTAAACATTACTTGCTCACACATGAAGGCTTAAACGTCGTTCACGGTAGAGCGAACGTAAAACGTCCTTTTTGAAAGGGTTTTGAAGAGAGTGCACTGAGGCAAAAGATGATTTCATTCGTTGGAGTTGATTTTATGTACAAAGACAAGCATCAGACCCTTGGCTAGATACAGTCAATAGTCCAAGAACTCGAAAATTGAGAGGACAATGCTATCCTAACCATTCTTTTTCATCCAAAAAAGAGATTTGAATTATGGAAAGATTTTGACAAGTCTAATCATTGGAACTTAGAGGGAGACAAGTATCTGACCCTTGACTAAGTACAACCAATAATCAGAGTACTTGGTAGTTGAGAGGACAGTGGAATCCTAACAACCCTTTTTCTCCCTCATAGCACCTAGATCTAACTTGTTTGAATCATTAGATGTTTTAAGGGGGAAGTCAAGTGTTGGGTCCTCAAGCTAGTTACGACCGACAACCCAAGTACACCCTATTTTTGCATTCCGGTTTGTTATGAAAATATTTTAGAAAAGGAACTTGACGTTGGATCAAGTGTTTGATTTTAGTATGAAAAGTGTGTGTGGAGAATGGAGGAGACAGATAGAATGAGGTTGACAAGAGAATGGGGAAGAGATGATATATAGGATCATGGAGTGGATGGGAAAAACTTGATGTTGGATCAAGTATCTACGTTGCAATAGTGTGATTTTTATTTGAAAAACAACTTGACGTTGGATCAAGTAACTTTTGTTTCCTTTGAAATGCTTTTATTTATCGCTTTGTTTTTATATTTTTAATTAGAATGCATGATGACTTAATTAAAACAAATAAACCTAAGTTATTACATGATCATGGGGTGGGGGGACATTTGATCCACAATGGGGGGATGTAAGCAATTACAACATAAATGGAAATAGAAAGAATTATACAAATTACAAACTACGTGCCATGCCTAAATCATACAAGTGGCATGACACTTCAAACAATACAAGCTAATTGAATGAATAAAAGTGAAATGGGTAACTTGGTTGGTTAGGATCTCTCATTCACATGTCAACACAAAAATAACAAAAGTGGTTAGCATGCATTAACAAAATGGAATTAAAATGAATATTAAAAATGCTAAACAAATGGATGAAATTGTGAAATGATGAAATGATATGATATAATGATCATGGTGAAACTAATAGACATGTTAACACATCATATCAAATTGAAAGGTCATTTTCAATTTGGATGTAATTACCACAATCAAAGGAATAACACCATTAAAATAGAATTAAAATCAAGACATGATCATGAACATGACATTTATCAATTTTATTCCACCTAAACATGAATGTTAAAAGGTAATTAATTAAAATGATCAATCACCAAAATATACATGGTTAGTCAACATATTTTTTATAGGTATCTTTTAATGGGATTAACAAAAGGAATTAAAATATATTAATTCTAAATGAAAATTATCTAAACAACTAGCATGATTTTCTATTTTCTAATCAATCATGGTAAAAACAATTAAAATCACAATTTGGTAAAAAAAATATAAAATCAAGATCATGCAAAAAAAAATGTGAAGAAACTAGAAAGAAAATCAATGAAAATAATAAGAAAAAAGTAACTAAATTAATTGGGCCAGAGAGATGTAAATTGGAAATACGGGTGCAAAATTAAAAGCAGGCGCGTGGGCCTCTAGGTTTAAGGCTCATTGGACATTGCCTTCAGGAAAAGGGGTGTGAGATGAAAACATGGGTGAGGCCCAAGTAATTTGTGCTAGGGCCCAACCTGCTGAGCCCATTAGCACTTGGTCAAGGGAAACAAAAGTTTGGACACATGGGAAAATATGAGTCAGCAAGTAAAAAGTCAATGGCACATGTGGGGGCTCTTGATTGGATGCAAAAATTTAATTTGAAACAAAAGAAAACATGCGCCACACTCAAACTCAGCTCAGGTCACCACTTCCATCGCCACCACCGTGGACCACCGCACCGGAAATCGCTTTCGGCGACGGCGGCCACTGTAGCGGTGTATTCGTCGCTTTATGATTTATTGACTAAATCAAAAGCAAAGCATACAAAGAATCGAGTCGCCACCGCACTTTTATTTATCCAAAGGAATGGCTAAAAAGCGAACAAAAGCCTAAGAAGTTTTACACATAGAAAACCAATGAAAAGATCAGAGATTTGGGTAAGGGGTTAATTACGCAATGGGAAGGTGTTAGGCACCCAAAACGTCCTAGGTACTCCTAGGGAGCCCTTTTCACAACTTGTTGTATGAAATATTTATTGTGCAAACATGGATTGAAGGGATGAGAAAAGAATATACAAGTTATTATTTTTGTGTTTGAACGGATGAACCCGTTGCCTATGTACCTTTCCATGGAAGGTAAGGATCAAAACGCCGTAGTTCGGCTAAAAGATTTCCAAAATATGAGTGGATTGATTTTAAAACAAAAGCCCTAAGGTCTTTCGTTATCCACGGGAGAAAACTCAACCTTATACAAACAACAAGTCCACCATGTGAGAAAAGCTTCAACTTGCTAGTGAGGGGCTAACCCTATAATAAGCAAGGAAGTCTTACAATTCAACCACTAAGGACAAAAGGTGAGATTAACATCAACCAACTAGGATAAATCAAACCTATGGCTAATGTATGAAAACTTACCAAGAATGGACAAAGCCACAAAACAATTTGAATGAGTGAAATTAACCAATTAGGATTATTCACAAAAAAGTGGTCAAAGTGTGATTAGAATTCAATTCAAAAGAAGTATTATGAAAATGAAGTTTGAAAAATCAAAGGTCTAGGGCCTAGGTTTCTTATTTAAAAAGAAATGAAGATGTTTGCACAATAGTTTTCAGGTTTTGGATTAACATGCAAATGGAGGTTTAAAGAAACAAAAAGGTGGAGGGTGAGGAAGTAAAACTTCTTAGATGTTCACCTCTTGAGATCATATGTAGATGATCCAAGTGATTCCTTTGGAATAAGGCAACAATGCAAATAACAAATGAACAAAGTAAATGGATACCGGATGCCAATCAATGGACTTATTCCAATCTCACAAAACAAAATGGATACCGGACGCCAATCAATGGACTTATACCAATCTCCTAAAGCAAAGAGCAAACATGGATACCAGATGCCAATCAATGGACTTATACTAGTCTCACAAAACAAAATAAAACATGGATACCAGATGCCAATCAATGGACTTATACTAGCCTCCTAAAACAAACAAAGCAAGGATACCAGATGCCAATCAATGGACTTATACTAGTCTCCTACCATATCATAGGAACAACTGCCAAGTAATGGACTTATGCTTGCTTCCTCCATGGACAAAACAAGATGCTACAAAACAAAGTTTATGAAATGATATACAAATGATGATAATAAATGCACAAAGGCACACTCAAGCAAATATGCGTAGATGAATCAAGTAAACAACAAACAAGTCAATTAGCACACACTATATACAATCAATTAGGCTCAAGCAAGGTTAGGCTTTACAGCCAACTGGAATGGGGTATTTTGAGCTCTTAACCCTAACATTGAGAGTTAGGGTGAAGCAGATGAAAAGGAGATGAGGGGTGTGCCTCATAGCTCTTATCCCTGGTCAGGGAGAGCTTTGATCAATGGAAGTTGTGGGAGTTCAGAAAGTTGGAACTCTTCTCCACAAATAATCGACTCGATAAGATCTTGGGTTATTATTCACCATGCATCAACACATGGTGTGAGCAAGGTGAATGACACACTGAGTAGTAGGAGATGGATTACACATCTCTTTTATCTACCAATTGCCTCATAAGAGGACTTTTCCTGCTTGGCACAAAAGATAAACAATCACAAGCATTGCCTCTTAAGGAGGACTTCAGACAGGTGCCTACCAATAATAGTAGGTCTTCCAGACTACATGAAGATGAGAGACCATACCTAAGTGGTTAAGCAACCAAGCAAAAGCAAAGTTCAAATGAACTTAAAGCAACTTATGTACCTCTTGAAGAGCAGATCCGTTGGATCGTGTTATCCAGGCCTTGTGATGCTCCAAAGCTCTTCTATGATGCTTGTATGGATGATTGGAGGAGAAATTGGAGCTTAATTGTGCACGAATCCACAAAAATTTGGAATCACCATGGATGCTTCAAGCTTTGTGTATGCTTCAATATGGCATGGATTGCTTCGATTCCACATGTAAATCTTCTCAATAACACCTCAGGAGCAAGAATCAAGCAATGGAATGTGCTTGGATGTGAAGAATTTGGAAGAAAATTTGAGAGAAAAGTTTGGAGAATTTTTGGATCTAGATCTGAATGTTCATGTTAATGCTGAAAACAGTTAGGTTTTAGTTTATATATGCTCTACTAATCATTCTCTAATCATGTTTTACCAAATGCTAAATGAGATTAACCAAATAAGGTGTATGTGCAAATTGGTCTTTCACCCTTATGCATGGAGTGCATGAGTGAACAGTGCACGAAATTGGTTCAAATCCACTCAAACAAGGCCCATGTAAATTTTGGAAATGGTTTTGTAAGCTCATAATTCACCAAAATGATTTTATGGAATTTCCTTCTCAAAACTTCATGAATGTGCACATGATCATGCAAGTGAAATTCATGTCATGTAATGGATGTTTTGGAAAGTAGAGGTCATGAGGAGAATTTAGCAAAAAGAACCACTCATTTTGGAGCTTTGGTTGAGAAGTTATGTCCATTTGAAGTTCCATACATAGTTTACCATGTTTTGATCATATCTCTTTAACGACACATGAGAAATTAATGATCTTGAACTTTTTGGAAATGGGAGAGAAGGATCTACAACTTTCATGTTCAACAAAAATTCATTTGAAGCCTTCTTGATGATGTAATATGAAGTTGAAGTTGGGTTAAAACCTTTCCATTTTTGGCAAATTCAAATTATAGGTCACTTTCTATTTTTGGAAAGTTTTGACCTGACTTTAAATTCTTCAATGTGAATGTTTGAAATGTCAAATGAGACTTGTGTGAACATGAATGAAGTATTTCTAATAACTTCCCACCTCCAAATCCACAATTGACCTTGCAGTTGACTTTCTAGGTCTTCAGTTGACTGGGAAATGTTCTGATGAGATTCAAGCCTCTACCACTTGGGATTTTGCTTCAAAATAACATCATAGCTCATATGAACTCTTGTGAATGATTGTGGGGTTCAAATTCTCAAGAATGGCCACCATCTATTGCTTAATGAATGCTGTTAATTGCTTTGACCTGTTAATGCTTCATCTGCAAGACAAAGGTTAGATGACATATTTTTTGTACTTTTGGTTAGTGATAGAAAGGAAAAGCAATGATATACAAATGAAAACATGCTTGGTGATCAAGAATCACTCTCACAAAGATAACCCACCCACAGGGAAGGAAGCAAGGTGCACAATGATCCTTGAGGCAATGAAATGTTATGGTATGATGCCATGAGGGGTCTTAGGGACAAAATTGGGGTCTTACAGCCACCATAAACCAAAATCAAATCCACCACCTTGTTCGTCTCCCTCTCCTGATCATGAATCCACCCTTCAATTCGCCTAAATTCTAGCCTAGGCTCAAAACCGCATTGGGAAATATCAAGAACCCTAACAACAAAACCTTAAATTAAATCCTCCTCCTAGGGATTCGGAGCCCATGGGATCGAGGCTTTGAATCCCCACTCAAAAATCTACGATATGGTAACGATTGATTGAAGAAAAGCGATAGTTCAAAGAATTACCTTACCGGAGATGACGGTGTTAATGACCGCGACGACGAGCTTCCAGGTAACAGGTTCTGAATCTCCTTCTTGCTTTCGAATTACAAGTCTTCTTCTTCTCCTTTTCTTTTTCCTCGCTGCTTATGAGTTGCGAATGTTGAATTAGAAATTGATGATGGAAATGAGTGGTTGAATTGAGTTTCAGCTCTTGTTGTTTCTGAGCTTCAATGTGAAGCTCTGAGCAACAATGGAGAAAAAGGGGGCTTTGGATTGAGGGGGAGGAGAATGATGAGTGATTAGAGATTGAAGAGGATGATAAAGTTGAGGGTGAGAGAATGAGGGAGACTTTGAATGATGAATGATTAGAGAGCTCATAATGAAATGATTGGATCCATTTATAGGTGGTTAGGGCTTTGAAGTTTGTGAGAATTCTGTTAGGGAAGTTGAACATGAATTGTTGAAATCGAGGCAATGTTAGTTATGATTCTGTTTTGGACTTTGGTGGATCCCAAGGCAAAATTCAATTAGGCCAAGTTGTGTTGTAACTAAATTCTGTTAGGTTTTGAGGTTCCCTAGGCTATGCAGTTAGGCTATAGTTATTCTATTTTGTTTTTTGGACTGAGTTATGCTCAGTTTTGGTTTATTGTGTTAGTTTAGTTTATGCCTTGCTTTTGTATTGTTTTAGTGTGTCTTTGATGTGTTCCACTGCAGGTAAGCATGGCTTATGATATTGCATTGGTCAGGATGAATTGCAGTAGGCCTTTTATCTTGGTTCAGTTTCCAAGTTTGCTTGGTGCCTTGTAAGAAGGCAGAGATTCCTGCAGTTGATCTGGTTAGTGCTCCAGTGTGTCAGTCTGGTGAGTCCAGCAAATTTAAGACTAACGATGATGATGAGGTGTTGCGCCTGATAAAGAGAAGTGAATTTAACGTTATGGAGAAGTTGCACCAAACACCATCAAAAATTTATGTGCTATCATTACTGATGAATTCTAAAGCACACAGGGAAGCATTGCAAAAAGTGTTAGAACAAGCTTATGTGGAACACAATTTTACTGCGGATCAGTTTGACCACATTGTTGCCAACATCACTTCTTGTAACAACTTAAGCTTCTATAACGAAGAACTTCCTGAGGAAGGCGGGAATCACAATTTGGTGCTCCGTATTTCAATGAATTGTAAGAAGGATGCTCTGACTAATGTTTTGGTTGACACTGGTTCATCGTTAAATGTGTTTCCAAAGTCAACTCTATCAAGCCTCTCCTATCAAGGTGCCCCGATGAGGTATAGTGGTATAGTTGTTAAAGCGTTTGACGATTCTCGTAAAATTGTCATTGGAGAAGTGGACCTTCCGGTTAAGATAGGTCTGAGTGATTTCCAAATTACTTTTCGAATGATGGATATCCACCCAACCTATAGCTGCTTGTTGAGAAGGCCATGGATTCATGAAGCTGGAGTTGTGGCGTCTACTCTACACCAAAAGCTGAAATTTGTGAAGAATAACAAGATTGTCGTTGTTGGTGGAGAGAAGGCATTGTTGGTGAGCCATTTGTCATCTTTTACTTATGTTGATGTTGAGGAGGAAGTTGGAACATTGTTCTAAGCTTTGTCCATTGATGATGAATTGAAGAAAGCTAGGGCACCCATGTCTTCTTTAAAAGATGCGCAAGAGGCTATTCAGACTGGCTGTATTGATAAGTGGGGCCGTGTTATGGAAGTCATTGAAAATAAGAATAGAGAAGGGTTGGGATTTCAACAAGGACCATTCAACGCCAATGTCAAGGTTATGCAACCGGTTTCCGCATGGAGGGTTCATTCATGAGGATGATCAACACTCAGCTGCAATTATTGAAGACAACGGTGATGAAGACGAAGTTTGCGTCGACTTTGTGACACATGGCCAGACTTGCAACAACTGGATTGTTGTTGATGTTCCTGTTGTTATGCATCATTCTAAGTAATTTGTTTTTATTATTTTTAATAAAAATCCTTCTCCTATGCATTAGGGAGAAGTGAACATTGTTGGGCATTTTCCTTATTATCATCAATGAAATACAATTTTATTCATCCACATCTATGATGTTTTATTTTTACTTTTTGCTTTTTCTGAAAATGGTAATCACAAAGAACATAAATAAATAATAATCTTTCCATCTGCATAATATTAGTTTGCATTTCACTTCTCTAAAAACAAAATATCAAATCATTATGCAGGTTGATTCTCAAACCCATTGAATATAATGATCCTACTCCCTCTCTAAATTTTGATTTTCTTGTGTTTGAAACTGAGGAAGAGATTGATGATGAAGAAGTATCTGATGAGTTATCCTGTTTGCTTGAGCACAAGGAAAAAGCCATTCAGCCGTTTGAGGAGCGGATTGAATTAGTCAACTTAGGTTCTGATGATGATGTGAAGGAAGTCAAGATTGGGTCTCAATTCTGTCCAGAAGCCATGAAGTGGTTGATTAATCTTCTTTGTGAATATTCTGATGTGTTTGCGTAGTCCTATTAAGGTATGTATGGTTTGGATTCTGACATTGTGGAGCATAGATTTCCTTTGAAGCCAGAATGCCCGTTGGTCAAGCACAAGTTGAGAAGAACTCATCCTGATATGGCAGTGAAGATTAAAGAGGAAGTGCAGAAGTAAATTGATGTTGGTTTTCTTGTTACCTCCGAGTGTCTGCAGTGGGTGGCCAATATTGTGCATGTCCCGAAGAAAGATGGAAAAGTCCACCTATGTGTTGATTATAGAGATTTGAATAAAGCTAGTCCGAAAGATGATTTCCCTCTATCACACATTGATATGTTGGTAGACAATACAACTAAATTCAAAGTCTTTTCATTTATGGACAGATTTTCCGGTTATAATCAAATCAAGATGGCACCTAAAGATATGGATAAGACCGCCTTCATTACACCTGTAGCGGGGTATTCGTTACCTTTAGGTTTATTGACTAAATCAAAAGTAAATCATACAATTCGAGTCGCCACCGCACTTCTATTTATCCAAAGGAAAGGTTAGAAAGCAAACAAAAATCGAGAAGTTTTATCAAATCAAAAACTAATAAAAATGTCAGAGATCTAGGTAAGGGGGTGGGTTATGCAATGGGAAGGTTTTAAGCACCCAAAACATCCTTAGTACTCTAAGGGAGCCCTTTTTGCAAATGTTGTATGGTAGGTTTGTGAAAATATTTGTGCAAACATGATTGGAGAGAGGAGAAAAGAATATACAAATTATTTACAATTTTTGTTGTTTGAATGGATAAACCCATTTCCTACGTACCATCACAATGGTAGGATCAAAACCTCGTAGTTCGGGGTAAAAATCTCAAAATAAGTTGGTGAATTGATTGGTCAAAAGCCTTAAGGTCTTTTGTTATCAAAGGGAGAAAACTCAACCAAAACCATAATCCCCCATGTGAGGAGAGCTTCAAAATACTAGTGAGGGATCCACCCTATAATAATTATGGAATACTTATAGTCCAATCACTAAGGATAAGGTGAGGTTTACATCAACCACTATGATAACTCAAACCTAATGAGTAATGTTCATGAATTTTTTTTAACAAAGATGGCCATAGGAACCACAAAAACAAACTTGAGTGAGTGGTATTTACAAATTAGAAGTATTCACAAAATGAATTCAAAGTTGACTTAAGATTCAATTTCAAAATAAGTATTAATGAAAAGAGTTTGAAAAATCAAAGGCATATGGCCTAGGTTTCTAATTTTGAAAACAATGTCAATGTTTGCACAAAATGAGTTTGACTTGGGTTAAAGTGGAGAGAAGAAGAGAAAGGCTAGTCCTAAACATGCAAAGATGAGAGAAGAGAATAAAACCCTTGGAGTTCCTTTCTTGAGATCATAAAGATGATCCAAGATGCTCCTTTCCTTTGGACTTAGTAAGCAATAAGCAATTAACTCAAGCAATCAAGCAAATATTCAATCAAGCTCCTAGGATCTCCAATTGGTTTGTCTTTCTCTTAACTTGGATGCTCATGACAATGGTCCTTCTAACTAGCTCGAGTTTAGAATCCCTATCACACAAGAACAAACAATCAAAATGTTCACAATGCAATAAGAGGAATGGACAAAGAGAGTTTAGATTAGGGGTCCTTTCAATGTCATCTTCAAGATTAAGCATTCTAAAGGCATGAGGCCTAGTTGCTCTTCAACAAATTTAACATTCTAAAGGCATGAGGCCTAGTTGCTCTTGAACTCCATTAAGCATAGGTAAGGTCCTAATTCTAAGTCCTTTCTCCTTTTTGCATTGGGTTCACACAAACAAAACAAAACAAGCACAAGACAAAAGTATATTTACACAATAATGTGCTCAAGTGAGCAAAAGGCAAATGGCATAAACATAAACATGAGCTCAAATGAGCAAAGGGAAAAGGCAATATGAATAAATGAGCAAGAAATTAAATTGAATTAAAGTAAATTGCAAGAATTAAATGCTTGAATTAAAAGTTAGTAATTAGTAGTTAGTGTTAGTGTGCCATAAGGCAATTTAGTGCTATGTTAAGCAATCGTAAGTGGACTAATGTATTAGTCACACCTATCTGAGGTCGGTCAATAAAGCTATAGGCAAATAAACACAAGTTAGAGATCATGACTAGTAAGCCAAGCTCCTACAACTTGCCATGCCAAAAGAAAAGAAAAATGACCTTGTATGGGCTTTATGTTTTTTTGCTTGACCAAGAAGCAACGTATCTTGGACACAAAGCAATTCACTTGATCTTTGATCAAGTTGAATTTGATTTGGATCAAAGAAGGTTAAGCCCCTCATATGTCAAGGCTGACCACAAATCATTAACTCATTGGTCAAAAGAAAAAGAAGAAGATGAAAGATGAAAATGGAATGTACAAAATGGAAATTCAAATGACATAATCAAAACACAATGGTCAAACATGAATGGAATCAACATCAATCAATGGTAAACAGAAGTGAAATGAAGATTAGAAGTCAAGAAAGGTCAAACATATTTTTGGTATTTTTTGGAATTAAAATAATACATAAAATAAAATGGACAAATAAATGTCAAACTTCAAAGCCAATTCAAATCAACTTGGATAAGTCCAACTGGATCATCATAAGTCTAACATGGTCAAACAAGGTTTGACAAATTTTCTTAACATTTTTTGAAAACAGAAACTAATTTTAAACAATTAAAAATGGAGAAAAATAACATATATGAACTAAAATCTCAAATCAATTAAGAAATTGATGAGAATATTTTTCATAGACTTATCATCATTCATACATGTTAAGAAAATATTTTTGGCATTTTTGAATATCAAAAGGTATTTTAAATGAATTAAAAACAATCAGAAATGAAATAATTCACAAAAAATATTAAATGGAATCACAAAAATAATTAAAAATCATTTTATGAAACTAGAATTTAAGAGAATTTTTTTGCAATTGGTCCCATATTTTTGTGATTTCAAATAAAGAAGTTATGAATTTTTGAAAATAAATGGAATTAAAGAAAATAAAACAGAAATTCAGAAAATAGAAAAAACCACAGCGCTTGGATCAACGCTCATTAATTGACGTGGCTGATCAAAAGGTCATGAGACGCGCGCGCATGGTGTGGACAAGTCAATAGCATAACACACTGTATTTAAAATAGTAAACATAACGAGTGGCCAGGATTAGATCATAGCACTTGGATCCAATGGACATGAGGCTTCCACGTAAGGGACGGTGGTGGAAACCACCGTCTTCTCCGACGAGCTTAATAATCCGGCCACCAGTTGCAGGTTTTATAACTTTAACCAAACCACACGATCAATACACCAAATTAAAGCCGGGGTGATGTACATCACCCCTGTAACCTTAGTTTTCACTCAAGATCCCTATGGAAGGAGAAATCTGAGGTTGAAAAACTAGGTGTTCAATCTGAAGTTCAACAATTCACAAAATTAAAGCCACCATTGGCTTGCCTCTCACATGAGGACTTCAGAAAACCAAACCAACACAAGCAATGCACAATATTCAGTGAGATTCGAAGCAAAACAGTTGAGGTATAAACCTTTGTAGTGCAACTTTTATGAGCTCGATCCAACCAATCCTTTGCTTGCAGCTTGATCTTGATGTATGATATGAGAGCTAGGCTTAGGAATTAATGTTGATAATCAACTGATGTTGTTGAAAATCACACTTTAAAAATGAAATGAAAACTCAAAATTCCTTTGGTGTGAGGTTGGGAAATGAATTCAGCAGGGATTCAGGCGCCTTCAGGTTGAGATTTGAATGAGGCAATGCATTCTAATTATAGCCACAACTACAAGGAATGTGTGAGCAAACTCGTGTGCCTGAAATTGGGTCCTCCATGCATGGGCATGTACAGGCGCATGTGAAGCCCAAAACCAATTGCAAATTAATGTTGAACATCAACCAAGGTGAATTAGACGTGCAGTTTGAAAGGCATATGCTTGTGCATGAAGATTTAACATGAAATGCATAAATGGTCATAAAAGTTCCCCTCTTCGAAAATCCTATTTGGAAAATCCAAACATAGGCATGTGAGTAATGGTTGGAAAGGTCTTGACATAAGGAACAAAATCTATGTTGAACAAAAATCCATTTGGAGTTTGGAAATTTATGAAAAATGTCCATGAAGTTCAAGGTACAAAACATGTATTTGAAACATTTGCCAAAAAGGAACAACTTCAAGCCCTTATGTTTCAATGATTAAAGCCTCAAATGACAAAACCTCCAACATAAACGTTGTATATCGTTTCAAGACAATCAATTTGGACTTAAAGTTTGCATCATTTGGAGTTTTGATGAGAAAGTTATGGGCACTTGAAGTTGGACTTTTTCAAGATTTAATGGCTTTGGTCCAAAGTGACCTATAATATTTTGTATTATCACATGTGTTTATTTTAGGATTATGAAATTTTGTCCAACATAAAATTTGAATTAGACATCTAAAAATTTCCAATTCACTTGGTCTCACCTCAAAATCATAAAAAATGAGTGAGTTATGTCCTTGGGAAGTTGACCCAAAATTAGGGTTTCAGTCAAAATGACCTATAATGTTTTGAAATGAATAATGACCTTCCAAGTTTAAAATGGATTTTTGATGAACATGAAAGGTGTTCATATTACTCTTAAGAACATATTTTATCTTGGGGTCATCTTCATTTGACAAATATATCAAAAGTTAGGTCTCAGTGGATCTCAAAATAGTTAGATGATTTAACTGATCAACTTCTCAAGTCCAAACTTCAAATCTTGATGAATAAATGATTGAGGATACTCACATAAGCTCATATATGCATAAAATTATGAATTAAAGAACTTCCCTTGATTTTATTTAATCATAGGTTGAGGTTGCTTCATGAGCAAGGCACAATCAATGCACAGTTGAATTAGGGTTTCCTTGGGAAACAAACCTCAAACCCTTTGGTTTATCTTGATCAAATTGACAAATTGAGATACTTGGGAGGCATATATGATGATTGAGAGCTTTGGGGACCATTTTCAAGCTTTCTTTCATCTTCATCTAGCCATTTCTTTGAGTATAGGGGCCTCCTAGGAGCCTTGGATCACATGACTGCTTGAGCTTCAAAACAAAACAAGTTAGTGACATATTTTTGTGCTTTTGGTTAGTAAAAAAAATAAGAAAAGGAATAATATACAATTCAAGCATGCTTGGTGGTCTCAAACCAACTCACACAAGCCCCAACCCTAGGGCAAAGAGCCAAGATACTATGATCCTTGAGGCAAATGCAATGTGCAATGATATGATGCCATGAGGGATCTTAGGGTCAAAATTAGGGTCTTACAACACCCTAGGGAACATTCTGTTATAGAGTGATGCCTTTCGGTTTAAAGAATGTTGGTGCAACATACCAGAGAGTTATGACCACTCTTTTTCATGATATGATGCATAAAGAGATTAAGGTTTATGTTGATGATATGATTGCTAAATCAAGTGATGAAGAAGAGCATGTTGAGCATTTGTTGAAGTTATTCTAGCATTTGAGGAAATATAAACTCCGCTTGAATCCTAATAAGTGTACTTTTGGTGTTCGTTCTGGTAAGTTGTTGGGCTTCATTATCAGTGAAAAGGGTATTAAAGTTGACCCCCCAAGGTCAAAGCAATACAAGAGATGCATGTGCCAGAAATTGAGAATCAAGTCAGAGGTTTTATCGGTCGCTTGAACTATATCTCAAGATGTATATCACATATGACTGCCATATTTGCACCTATATTTAAGCTTCTTCAGAAAGATCAGTCTTGTGATTGGACCAAAGATTTCCAGAAAGCTTTCGATAGTATCAAAGAGTATCTGCTTGAGCCTCCGATTCTGTCTCCACCTGTTGAAGGAAGACCTTTGATCATGTATCTGATTGTGCTTGAAGATAGTATGGGTTGTGTTCTTGATCAGCAAGATGAGTCAGGGAAGAAAGAATATGCAACTTACTACCTCAGTAAGAAGTTCACCAACTGTGAGACTCAGTATTCTATGCTTGAGAAAACATGTTACGCACTGGCTTGGGCTGCTAAGTGTTTGCGCCAGTATATGTTGAATCATACTACCTGGTTGATATCCAAGATGAATCCAAACAAGTACATTTTTGAGAAGCCTACTTTAACTGGGAGGATCACCCATTGGCAGATGTTGTTATCTGAGTATGATATTGACTACCGATATCAAAAAGATATTAAAGGTAGTGTCTTGGCTGACCATTTGGCTCACCAACCTATTGAAGATTATCAGTCAGTGCAGTATGATTTTCCTGACGAAGAGATTTTGTACTTGAAGATGAAGGATTGTGATGAACCATTGCTTGAAGAAGGGCCAAAATCTGGTTCCTGTTGGGGCATGGTATTTGATGGAGTTGTTAATTCATATGGTAATTGTATTGGGGCAGTGATTACTACCCCTCACGGAACTCATTTTCCGTTTACAGCTAGATTAACCATTAAATGTACAAACAATATGGATGAGTATAAAGCTTGTATTATGGGGCTTGAAGAAGCCATTAATCTCATAATTAAGTATCTTGACGTCTATGGAGATTCAACTTTGGTGGTGAATCAGATCAAAGGTGAATGGGAGACGAATCAACCAGGCTTGATACCATTCAAAGATTATGCGAGGAGGATTTCAACTTTCTTTACAAAGGTTGAGTTTCATCATATCCCTCGAGATGAAAACTGGATGGAAAATGCTCTTGCAACATTGGCTTTCATGATTATGGTGAATTTTTGGAATGAAGTTCCTAATTTGACTGTGATGCGTCTTGATAGGTCAACTCATGTGTTTGTTGTTGAAGAAGTCAAAGATGAAAAGCCATGGTATTATGATATCAAATGTTTTCTCCAAAGTCATAGTTACTCGTATGGGGCATCTTTGAAAGATAAGAAGACTTTGAGAAGATTAGCTGGCAACTTCTACCTGAATGGTGATGTGCTTTATAAGATAAACTTCAATATAGTTTTACTCAGATGCATGGATAGACACGAAGCATACCTGTTGATGACTGAAGTCCATGAAGGTTCCTTTGGTACTCATTTCAATGGACATGCTATGAAGAAGAAGATGCTGAGAGCAGGTTACTATTGGCTTACAATGGAATCTGACTGTTGCAAATATGTGAAGAAATGCCACAAGTGTCAAATTTATATAGATAAGATTCATGTTCCTCCAACACTGTTATACGTCATTTCCTCCCCATGGCCCTTATCCATGTGGGGAACTGATATGATTGGTATGATTGAGCCAAAAGCTTCAAACGGACATCGTTTCATTCTGGTGGCTATTGACTACTTCACAAAGTGGGTTGAAGCAACATCATATGCAAATGTGACCAAGCAAGTTGTTGTAAGGTTTATCAAAAATCAAATTATATGTCGTTATGGTGTGTCAAGTAAGATCATTACCGATAATGGATCAAACTTGAATAATAACATTGTGGAAGCTCTTTGCAAAGACTTCAAGATTGCAGATCATAATTCTTCTTCCTACAGGCCTAAGATGAACGGGGATGTTGAAGCTGCAAATAAGAACATTAAGAAGATTATTCAGAAGATGGTTGTGACATACAAAGATTGGCATGAGATGCTCTCGTATGCTTTGCATGGGTACCGTACATCATCTGCACTTCAACAGGGGCAACCCATTTCTATCTCGTTTATTGCATGGAAGATGTGCTCCCCGTGGAGGTTGAGATTCCGTCATTGTGTGTCTTGATGGAGGCCAAGTTGACTGAAGCTGAATGGTGCCATACCAGATATGACCAGCTCAATTTGATTGAAGAAAAAAGATTGACTTCCATGTGTCATGGTCAGTTGTATCAACAGAGAATGAAGAAAGCTTTTGATAAGAAGGTCAAGCCTCGTATGTCCCAAGAAGGTGACCTCGTGCTCAAGAAGATTCTATCTTTCAAACCTGATTCTAGGGGAAAATGGACTCCTAGTTATGAAGGCCCATATGTTGTTAAGAGAGCCTTCTCAGGTGGTGCTTTGATTCTTACTATTGGTGTAAGCCCTAGAGGCCAATACTTTTGGTACTTGTATCGAATTATTAATAATAAAAGGCTTTTTCTTTATTATGTTTGTTTAATAAAGTCCCTAGAATAGCTAGTCCGTTTAATGTATCAAATGTGACTTAATCATGAGATCACATTAAACATAAGGACATTATTCTTAAAGTATCAGTAGTCGAGCTTTATTGTGAAGTGGGATAACATTAAAGCATTAAGACTATTATGTATATAGATTGATGATCATATCTCATGGATCATGGATAAAGAGTTATCTTGATGTATGAATATTAAGAGTAATATTTATACTGGATTGACCCACTAGGAGAATACTATATAGAATGTTATGCAAAGTGTCATAAGTTATTCTCATGGTGATAATGGTGTATACCACCCTTCGACCTGAAACCACTATGGACCCTAGATGTAGAGTCAAGTGCCTTATAGCTGATCAAACATTATCCGTAACTGGTTGGCCATAAAGACAATTGATGGGTACTCCATGAAGCATGTTGAGGGACATGAGTGACCTAGATGGAATTTGCCCATCCCGCGTAACAGGATAAATGTCTATGGGCCCAATATTGAACTGGACAAGGATGACACGGTCTATGCCTTGTGTTCAATATAGACATAAGGGAAAAAGGGTAATTATACACATAAGTATTATCACAAAAGGATTTGTCATATCACATGACATTTTCGTGTCTTGGGTAGCAGTGATGTGTTGCTAGATACCGCTCACTGTTTATTATGTTAAATACGTGATTTAATATAATTGTCAATGCCGCAAAAACATACAGGGTCACACACAAAAGGATGGATTGATGAGAGATAGAGTAACTAAGGAACACCGTAATGTACGGTTAAGTGAGGTGTAGAACATCGTAAGGTACGGTGTACTTAAGTAGAACACAAAATATGGTAAGGTACCACGCGCTTAAGTGATTTTGGCATATTATAAGATACAGGCCACATACACTTAAGTGGGCTTTTTAGCTTGCAGTTGATCAGTCGCCAATTCTCCTTGTTTTCTGACACTCATTCGGCACCTCTGTAAGAAATCACTAACACATTAGTCACTTATTTTATTGTTTTGTTGCGTTATTTATATTTTTGATATTGTAGTCTCTATTTATGGAGCACGTATTATATGCATCATCATACTCCATTTTATGGCCTTTTGTGGTAGTTCTTTTAATTTCAGGTATAAACAAGTGCATCGGAGGGATAAACAGGCATTCCGGACCCGACAGAAGAAGAAAAATGGACCTACAGTAGCCCTAACACGGTCACCCGTGTTGGCCAACACGGGTCGTGTCAGGAGAGAAGCTGGAGAAATGGAAAATAGGGAGCTGACACGGCCGCCCGTGTCAGCCTCCCTGAAGGGGCGTGTCACAACATATTTATGCCAAGAGGCCAACACGGCCAGGCGTGTTACCTGACATGGCCAATGTTGGCTTGGGCACTTGAATTTCCAATTTTTTGCTGTTTTTGGCACGACTTATCCCGGAGGGAATTTTGGACTTTTACGCAAGGAAATTTGTCATCAGGAACTATTTACAGTGGATTTGAATTGGAAAAAAGGGACTTTTTACACGATAAAGAATTGGAAACGATCAAGATTGAAGAGAGGACAAGAAGCGAA
Source organism: Lathyrus oleraceus (assembly GCF_024323335.1). Taxonomy (NCBI): domain Eukaryota; kingdom Viridiplantae; phylum Streptophyta; class Magnoliopsida; order Fabales; family Fabaceae; genus Lathyrus; species Lathyrus oleraceus. Next base: position 326,942,823 of record NC_066579.1, read on the forward strand.
GAACGGGGATCCTTCAAGAGCAGAAGCGATTGAAGATCAACGGAATTCTGACCTTTTTGTAATGTCTCAATTTTACTTTGTATCTGATTTGAATAATATGATAGGCTAAACCCCCCAATGCCAGGGGGTGTCCCCGAATTGATCATGTAATGACTCCGATGTTTGTTTTCCCTTAATATATCTTATTTGATTTTAATTTCACTATATGATTTGCGTAATGCTTTCTTTTCGGCAAAAATTAAGATTGATGTATGGTTAACGATTAGCAGGACTGCAATGGTTAAGGTTTTCATACAGTGAAACCGTAGTAGAGATCACCTAGGACTAGGGATACCCTATGGTTACCGGATTAATCTTGTTAATTTAAAATGATTGGTTTCATCATAATCACCTAAGGACTTAGAGGTTAGATTGAATACCAAAGGTTTCCCTCCGAGGACTTAGGGGGAAATAATCTTTAGATCCGGTAATTGAAATAATATTCAGTATTAAGGAGATATACACTCAAGGGGTCATTACAGAAGATATTTACACACCTACCTTGGCATATCATATTAACTTGTGAAAATATTAATTTGTTATATTTTTCCTTACAGTGAATTCTTAAAAACCATAACTATAACTTTTGTTCAATTGAGTGACTATTTACGTATATTGCTGCACAATCCTCGAGATCGATCTTTGGGAAACTTCCCTATTATTACTACATCAGCGAAAATAATACACTTGCTATTTTTCCGATCAAGTTTTTGGTGCCGTTGCCGAGGATTGCCAAATATAAATTTAAAAATTATCTCAATTGAAATTTTGTTGCTCTGCAACTAAAATTTATTTACCGTATTTTGAATACTTCATTTCGATTATATCAACTAATCTGTGTCTGATATTTGTATGTGAGGTAAGGCCTTAGTTAATTTTCCTTTTGACACAGAAATTGAGAGAACCTTGCGGACAAGACTCAGACAAGCTCGATTAGCCAGATTGGAATCAGACGAAGAAAAACTCTCTATCCATTCAAGCTCAGATTCAGGTTCCGATAGAGAGATCGAAACTATGACTGAAGTTCCACCGCCAGCAGAAAGACTGTTGGGAGACTACGGAGGTGCAAATGTACAAACCGACAGATTAACTATTGTCAACCAACCAGTGAACGTGGCTAATGTCCAGCTGCATCCGAGCACCATTAATCAGCTTGAAAGGAAGCATTTTACGGGAAAAGTGAATGAATATGCAAACAAGCATTTGCAGAGGTTTCTGACCATGAGTAACACTCTAAAAATTGATGGTCACACTGAAGAAGCCAAGAAGTTAAGAATGTTCCCGTTTACCATAGCGGAAGAAGATGAAGAATGGTTTTATTCTTTACCTGCCGACAACATCACAACTTGGGAAGAAATGGAAAAAGCCTTCCTGAATGAGTATTTTCCAGCATCGGTGTTTCTGCGGAAGAGGTATGAAATTCTGAATTTTAAGCAGAAGGACGGGGAAACTTTGGGAGACGCCTACAAGAGATTCAAGAGAGTCCTGGTAGCCTGCCCAACTCATAATATGGATGCAACTGAACAAATGCAGATGTTTGTGAATGGTCTTAAAATAAAAACCAAACAGCTGATTGATACTGCAGCCGGTGGTTCCACAAATTTTTCAATAGCCACCGGTATTAAGAAGATCATTGAAGTTATTGCTACTAATGAGCACATGGAGTTGTACGATAGCTGTCAAAGCAAACCAGAAGGGGTGATAGATTTAAAGCTGGAAACTATGAAAACCCGTATTAAAGATACTATATTTGCTGAAGTTGAGAAAAAGCTGAAGGCGATGAATATAGGTACTCGACAGGTGGCACAGGTCCAACCAACCCCTACTGCCTGTTGTGAAATCTGTAACGGTCCATACCAAACTCTATATTGTTTTGCAACTCCTCAACAAGTGGAGGAGATCAAATTTTTGAAGCAGAATAATCCTTATTCTAACACGTACAATCCGGGTTGGAAGAATCATCCCAACTTCTCATGGAAAGACCAAAAAGCGACCGCCCCTCAACATGGTCAGTACCAAACTCAATATCAGCAACATCAGCAGCAACAAATACCTAAGAAAGCTGATTGGGAAATTGCTTTTAAGAGAATGCCTGCCCACAATGTCCAATTTCAAGAATAAACCCAGAACAATCAAAAAATTACCACGGCATCTATAAAGAATCTTGAAGTTCAAATGAGGCAAATCGCTCAACAACTAGCTTCAAGTTCTCAAGCACAAGGTGCTCTACCTAGTGCAACCGTGACAAATCCTAGAGAGCATAATAATATGAGTGTTGTGACAACCTAAAGGGGTAAATCTGAGGAAGTTGTTGAGGAAGTTGATGAAGAGAGAGACCAATTGATCGAAGTGGACCTTGAGATCAGAGAAAATGAAGTGGTTAGAGAAGAAGTAGCAGCACCGAAACCAGTGGTGAAAGAAACAGGCATTGAGCCCAAACCGGTTGTTAAACTCCCATTCCCCACTCGGAACAAGAAAAAAGGGCAACATGAGAATTTTTTTGAAAAGTTCTTAGAGTTGTTCAAGAAGCTGGAGATTAATATTCCGTTGTTGGAGGCACTTGAACAAATGCCTACATATGTAAAGTTCATGAAGGATATAATTTCTAAGAGGCGTACCGCTGACACTAACCTAATTATCCTCACTGAAACTTGTAGTGCTATTTTGCAGGGTATGAAGATCCCTATCAAAAAGAAGGATCCTGGAGCTATCACTATCCCATGCACTATTGGAGATAGGTTATTCAACAAAGCTTTGATTGATCTGGGAGCTAGTGTGAGTCTCATGCCATTATCTATCTACAAAAAGCTGGGTATAGGGGTTGTGCAAGATACCAGAATGACACTCCAATTTGCCGATCATTCAGTCAAGAAACCGTATGGCATTGTTGAAGACGTTCTGGTAAAAATTGATAAGTTTGTTTTTCCGGTGGATTTTGTAATTCTCGAAATGCCAGAAGATGAAGAGATCCCTCTGATTCTGGGGAGACCCTTTCTGGAGACGGGTCGGTGCTTAATAAACATAGAAGAAGGAACAATGACACTAAAAGTTTATGATGAAGAATTTAAAATTGATGTTCGAAACACCATGAGGTACAAGGATGATATTTGTACAAGTCACACTATAGAGGTTTTCGATCAAGTGACGACATTTGATAACCTTCTGCCTACACCCCAGTCACCTTTGGAGAGAGTGTTGAGTTTGTCCATTTTCGAGTCGGATAAAGAGGTATATAACGAAGACTCTGAAGTGCTTTCCTTGTTGGACGCACAAACCCCGTGGAAAGGATCTAGACCACGCCAGTGGGAAGATTTACGCCTACCTCCATCTAGTGAGGAGAATGAAGAACTTAAGAAGGAAATAAAGTTGAAACAACTTCCTGACAACCTCAAATATGTCTTTCTCGAACCTGAAGGGAAATGTCCTGCTATCATATACTCGAGCCTTCAGGACATCCAAGAAGAAAAGCTCATCCAAGTCTTGAAAAATTATAAAACTGCTATTGGATGGAAAATTGAAGATTTGAAGGGTATTAGCCCTACTGTTTGCATGCATAAAATATTAATGGAAGACGACCACAAGCTAGTAGTCCAACCGCAGAGGAGACTCAACCCGTCAATGAAGGAAGTGGTTCAGAAAGAGGTAGTTAAGCTGTTGGATGCGGGTCTATATATCCCATTTCGGATAGTCAATGGGTGAGCCAAGTGCACGTTGTCCCAAAAAAAGGGGGAACAACCGTGATAAAAAATGAAAAAAATGAGCTAATTCCCACACGGACAATAACCGGGTGGCGCGTATGCATTGATTATAGAAGATTGAACACATCAACGAGGAATGGCCATTTCCCTTTGCCATTTATTGACCAGATGTTAGAAAGGCTAGCCGGGCATGACTACTACTGTTTTCTAGATGGATACTCTGGGTATAATTAGATTGCTGTAGCACCAGAAGACCAAGAGAAGACGTCATTCACCTGCCCGTATGGTGTTTTTGCTTACCGGAGAATGCCATTCGGATTGTGTAATGCCCCTGCCACCTTTCAACGATGCATGACGTCCATTTTTGCGGACATGCTCGAAAAGCATATGGGAGTCTTCATGGATGACTTCTCGGTGTTTGGATCCTCATTTGATAACTGTTTGACTAATCTCTCTCTTATGTTAGACAGGTGCCAGAAAACCAATCTAATTCTGAACTGGGAGAAATGTCATTTCATGGTTCGCGAGGGGACAGTTTTGGGGCATGAAATTTCATATAAAGGAATTGAAGTGGACCAAGCAAAAGTGGAAGTGATCTCTAAACTTCCACCCCCGGTGAATGAGAAAGGCATCAGGAGATTTCTCAAAAATTGCTAAACCGCTAACCACTCTGTTGGTTAAACATAAGGCATTTTTGTTCGACAAAGAATGTACCATGGCATTTGAGACATTGAAAAGCAAGTTGATTTCTGCACCCATTGTTATTTCCCCAGATTGGTCTCTACCATTCGAGATCATGTGTGATGCTAGTGATATTGTTGTAGGGGCAGTTTTAGGACAGAGAAGAGAGAAGTTGTTACATGTCATCTACTATGCGAGCCATGTGTTGAACCCAACACATATGAAGTACGCAACCACGGAAAAAGAGTTATTAGCCGTGGTTTACGCGTTTGATAAGTTTAGGCAATATCTATTGGGATCAAAGGTTATAGTGTATACGGATCATGCCGCTTTGAAATATCTGTTTTCCAAGCAAGACTCTAAGTTGAGACTCCTCAGGTGGATCTTACTGCTACAAGAATTTGATGTTGAGATCCGAGACAAAAAAGGGTGTGAAAACACAGTGGCGGATCATTGATCCCGCATGTCACCTATTGAAGAAACAGAAGAAAAGAGACCGATAAAGGATGAGTTCGCTGATGAAGACATACTTGCTATTATCGGTGTCCCGTGGTTCGCAGACTACGCGAATTATTTGGTGGGGGGTGTAATCCCCAAAGATTTTGATTCTAACAAGAAGAAAAAGTTTGTTCATGATTGCAGGTTTTACTTGTGGGATGACCCATTCCTTTACAAAAGAGGAGCGGATGGGCTGATCAGAAGATGTGTCCCGGAGGAGGAGCAAAGGGATGTTCTTAGAGCTTGTCATGATTCGGAATACGAAGGACATTTCAGTGGAGACCGAACAGCAGCCAAAGTTCTTCAATCAGGTATATATTGGCCTACTCTATTCAAAGATGCCCAGGACATTGTCAAAGGATGCGACAGATGTCAAAGAACAGGGAATATCTCAAAGAGAAATCAAATGCCCCAAAATGCTATGTTGGAGGTTGAATTGTTTGATGTCTGGGGAATAGAATTTATGGGACCATTCCCGCCATCCTGTGGAAAAATTATATCTTGGTAGCAGTTGACTATGCATCCAAGTGGGTAGAAGCTGTGGCATTACCTTCCAATGATGCTAAAGTGGTGGTGACATTTTTGAAAAACAATATCTTTTTGAGATTTGGAGTCCAAGAGCACTTATCATTGATGAGAGTACCCATTTTTTGAACAAATTGATGGAAAACCTGCTGAAGAAGTATAATGTTAAACACAAGATCGCCACTCCGTATCACCCTCAAACGAGTGGCCAGGTTGAAGTATCCAACAGGAAAATTAAGCAAATATTGGAAAAGACTGTGTGCGCATCTAGGAAGGATTTGGCACTAAAGTTAGAAGATGCACTATGGGCATACAGAACAGCCTTCAAAACACCCATAGGGATGTCCCCGTATCAGTTGGTTTATGGTAAAGCTTGTCACTTGCCATTAGAGTTGGAACATAAAGCATTTTGGGCATCCAAATTCTTGAACTATGACCTGGCCAAAGCAGGCGAGTCCCGCATCCTTCAGCTCCATGAGTTAGAGGAATTTTGTAATGAAGCATATGAAAACGCTAAGATGTACAAAGAACGGACAAAAAATGGCACGATCAGAAGATGCAGAGAAAAGAGTTCATCGAGGGACAGTCAGTGCTCTTGTTCAACTCCAGATTAAAGCTTTTTCTAGGAAAATTGAAATCTAGGTGGTCTGGCCCGTTTTTGGTGCATAAAGTGTTTCCCCATGGAGCAATCGAACTGAAAAATCCAAATAATAGGGACACTTTCAAAGTAAATGGACAACGGTTGAAGCACTACTATCATGGACAGGAAAGTGGTCTGATAGAGAATGTTCGTCTCCAAGGATGAGGGTGACGACCATCGAGCCATGCGACGTTAAATGCAGCGCTTTGTGAGAGGCAACCCAGACGGTTTTTATCTAACTATTTTCATGTTTGGTGTGTTTATAGGTTCACTCGTAGGTTCGCGATTACATCACGCAGTTCAGAAGAGAAGGGTTGATTAAGATTGTCGGACACCAGAAGAACAGGGTTAAAATCGAAAAACAGTGAAAAAGTCGGAAAATTTTGGAAAAACAAGGCCCTGACACGGGCGCCCGTGTCAGCTGACACGACCCGTGTTAGGAAAGGAAGCAAAACCCATATTTACAGTAGGCTTACACGGCCGCCCATGTCAGCCCTACTGAATTAAGCCTCAAATTCCAATGGCCTGACACGGCCGCCCGTGTCAGGCCCAACAACCATTTTTTTTTCAATTTTTTGATTTTTGTGTTTTGTGGGTCCCAACCGAACTTTTCACCAATTAAACACTTTTTACCCACTATCCACCAATAAATTTTGATTTTTCTTCATCACCTTCCTTCATTACTTCATTATCTTTCTCCTTCCTTGCACTTTCTCCACATTCCTCCATAACCTAACTCACAAAAAGCTCCAAACTTTACCGTTATTTCCTGTCCAAAGTGCCGACATCCTTCACGAAAGTAATTCTACTCGCCATCCTCTACAACGCTACAGTAATCTTTTTCCGTTTTCCTTAAAAATTTTTGGGTGATAATTTATATTTCAGGAAGCAAGAATGCCGCCAAAAAGAGTCTCCATAGGGAAGTAAGCGGACGCGGAATCATCCCGTCCAAGGAAACGGATAATCCGTCATCCCAATTCACATGACATAATTTTTGATAACCCAGAGCATGAACGGAGGTACACATCGCATGTCAAACGGAAAATCACTTCGACCATGTACCTTTGTGTCGCTCCCCGGATTTCCCGAATCCAAGTACAAACGCGAAAAAGGGTGGCGGAAAAAGAGTAGAGTCGCTAGCTATGTACTTTTATCCCAAGAGGAGGGAAAGGTAGTACTGCATAACCAAGAGGGAACGGATAAAACAAAGTCTCGAACCAAAGAAAACTGAGTAAGGGGGCCGGTTACGTGAAGGGAAGGTTATCGCACCCCTTCACGTCTGTGGTACTCCACAGGATCCACGTTTTCTATTTATGTCTAAAGTGTGTGTATAAAAAGTCCTATATGCGATGCGAATGAGAGAAAATCAAAGTAGGGAAAAGAAAGAGTTATTGCTCGCACAGGCCCTACCCTGCTGCATACGTATCTCAAGAAGGATTGAGAATCAGAGCACCGTAGCTCGGCTAACCTATTTTTGTTTGTTTTGTGTTTTTTAGGTGAACGACGTTACTATGCAATCTACCGGATGCTCGACCTTTGGAGACTTACTCACCTGTAGTAGAAGGAGTTAACGTGTTCTTAGGAGAAGAAAAATCAAAGAGTTTGTTGTGTTTTAGGAATGCTCATGCAAAAAAGGAAGTCCTAGACGAAGGAACCGTGCTACCTTAATTGACATGCAGACGAGAGACTATACGAAGCCTAGTAATCCTATGGGGAGACGATCACACCACACAAAACATATAGCATAAAGTAAACGCACCAACGAGGGGGCTCAAACATACATGGGTAGGGCTTTAGTCAAGAGGGGTCATATAAACCTCGACAAACAAGCCATGGAAAGGTAATCAAGTGGGCTCTTAACCACTGACACTGAATGTCAGGGCGAGCAGAACAAAAGGGTAATGAGGATAAGACCTCATAGCTCTTAACCCTGGGCAGGGTGAGCTCATGACAAAAAGTGGGGATTCAGGAAGATGGAACCCTCTCCACTGACTGACCGGACAAAAGATCTTGGGCTTTTGTTCTGAAGCATCGACACGTAGTGCGAGCATAAAGAACGACACACTAAATAACGGGGGATTGACTACTAATCCCTTTTATCCGTCAATTGCCTCTTCATGGAGGTCTTTAGCACTGGTGCCTCCTCTTGGAGGTCTTTGGGCAAAAAAGTAAACACACAAAAACATTGCCTCCTATCGAGGTCTTCCACCTAAGAAAGCGGTAAAATACCGAAAAGATGTAAAAGGGATCAAGAGATCTACCACACGGATAAAGATCCGAAGTAACAGCAACTAAAGAAATAAGAAACCCAAAGATTTCTCAAGCTAGCACCATCAAAGAAAGCAAGTCAGCGAAGCAATCAGAATAAGTCTCCAAATAGTATCCCACAAATAAAGTGGAATACCAAGCAAGCTATCTCCTCAAGAGTCATGTGAGCCCTCACAAAAAACTCAACAAACAAGTTAGAATAACAAGATGGGGTGCAATCAAGAGTTGCACCAAGCCGAAGAATCATAACAACAACATGAATCATGCCATTAAAGGTCACAAAAAGCTCACAAAAAACAACCAAGGGTAGGAGGCCTAAACCTCTTGTCAAACAAATGCATCAAAAGGGTATCAAAACTCAAAGTCAGGTAAACAATGCACAGATGCAATAGAAAACATGTCACAACAAACACAAATCAGATTGAAGAGCAAACAGAAAAAAACAACTGCTGTCATGATCGCTACTGCTTCGCTTAGCGAAGGCTTAGCGAAGCTTCGCTACAGGCTCGCCTAGCGATGGGCTAGCGAATGCCTAAGGGTTCTGGGTTCTTCATTGATAACAATACGATTTCCGAAACCCCTAAATCCTATGGTACCCATTTCAGAAACTGAGTGATCAAACACTCAAGGTATTTTTCTACACATTCATGCACGTCTAAACCCACATGCAAAACCTAACGATACCCAGTCTTCCAAATTCACCCATAATGCCTCATACTTCAGAAATTTCGAATTGAAAACACAAAGTAATGGAAATAGAGAAAACCTGATTGGAGAGATCGATTGAAACTGAATTGCACGGTTGGGTTTACAAAGCAACAGTTAGGGTTTATGTGAGATGGAAGCGAAAAGTGTGTGAGTCAGAGTGAAAAGTCTCAGAGTCCAAGTGAATTTTTCAGTGTGTATGAAGGCTGCCCGAATTAGTTAGCTAGGGTTTTGTTCCAATGAAATTTTAGAGTTTATACTCTGATTTTCGTGGCTTGGTGGGCTCAATGAGAGAGTCCAAGTCCAAAATCCTTTTTGGTTAATTTTTATTTTCAAAACGCGTGGGCTTTGTAACACCCCGATAAAATATGATAATTATTTAATTTAAGTTAATAGAATATTTATTAATTTAATTAAATAATTGGAATATTATTTGGAATTATTATTATTGGAATAATAAGTTGGAATATATATAAAGGTCCCATTTGATAAAAAGGGTTTTCACGTGAAAACAGAGAACACGTAAGATTGGGAGAAAAGAGAAAAACTGAGAAAGGGAGAAGAAGAGGCTAGGGCTCAGAGGAGGATTCACGATTGTTAAAGGTCGAAGAATCAATTGCCGGATTAACTCAGGTAAGGGGGGTTTATCGTCGTTTAATGGGTATTATGGGTTAACATGTAATGGGTAGTAATAATCCGTTGAATTGACCCTAATTGGGATGATGAGTGCTGAAAAATTGTGATGAATAAGTTATGTTAAAGCTGTAATTGAATCTATATTTGGGTGAGTTGTGATTTTCCGAACGTGTAGCTTTTTACGGAATTGGAATCGGAGGTCCGGAAGTCCTCCAACGGCGGAAAATGCGGAGAATTCTGCATTCTGCTTCGTGTTAGCGCAGGAACAGCTTTCTGTCTTGCGTTAACCGGTTAACCCAGGGTGTTAACCGGTTAACACTGTTATGAATTATGAGAATTGCTGTCTGTCTTGCGTTAACCAGTTAACCCAGGGCGTTAACCGGTTAACACTGTTAAAATGTGCCAGGAAGCGTGTTCTGTTTGCGTTAACCGGTTAACCCAGGGCGTTAACCGGTTAACACTGTTTGGAAAGTAGAAAAACTGATATTTTAAATATTGTGAACAATTGATGGTTGGCCTATATTGGTGTATGATATAGGAGGGATCAATTTCCCGTTGTTTTGAGTAGTGTAGGTATTAGTAGAGTGTGCTAATACTGTGATTGATTATGTGGCATGACATGATATGATTATGTGATAAATATGCTGATGATGTATGATTGTATGCATAATGCTGTGAATGTATCTATTATGTATGCAATTGTGAATGGACTGTTTATGGCTTAGAGTGTGAGCATATGTCCATTGTGGATTGTTGATGGTTGCATGCTAGGTGATTTAGCGTGCATAGTATGGCCTTTATGGTGGTAGCTAATTCCCATGGTGAGGAATTAGTGATGAGTTATTGTGGATTGTTGTTGATGTTTGCATGCTAGGTGATTTAGCGTGCATAGCATAGCCCTTGGGGTGGTAGCTAATTCCCATGGTGAGGAATTAGTGATGTGAGTCACTAGGTCTCAAATGAGTGGGACTAGTGAGCTTGGTAGCCGTATCTGGATTTGATCGGTGAGGTTGAACTATATGTTCACGAATAGTCGGTACCGCATGCATGGAGTCTTATTGCATAATATATGTATGGCGTATAATATGAATGGATGTATTCCAATATTATACGTGTGTTTTGTGTTGGGTTGAGTATGATTATGATTTTGAGTTGATGTTGCCGTTGCTGAATGTGTGATCTGATTTGGGTGATGAAATGTGTTAATTTACTTAGCATTACATGATATTTTATAATGCTTATTATATCGATTGAGGAACTCACCCTTACAACTATGTTTTCAGGTAACGAGCAGTGATTGAGTAGAAGTTAGTGCTTGGAGTCTAGTGTAGTTCCTTAGTGGGTCATGCTCTGGTAGATGTAACATCGGGACGGGGTGTTTTACCTTGTTTCATTTGTTGGTTGTTGAACAAGTTTTACATGTAATGTGTTACATGTTTTGCATGTTGTTGGATTTCATTCCGCTGCGTATTGTGCAATGTTTTACTTTGATAAATAAATGAGTATGACCAGTTATTTGGAAAATGGTGTGAAGTGTCAAGTGTGACACCCTTAAATTGCATATCTACTCTGATTTATGTTTTGATGTTTTAATTTAAAATTGGGGTATTTTAGAAGGGTGTTACATTAGTGGTATCAGAGCATAGTCGGTCGAGTCGAGTCGTAATTATTCTGTTTCCCTGTACGTGATAGGTGTTGTGTAACCCTATCAGTACTTATTGTTTTAGCTTGTTGGGTTTTTAGAATAGAGATGGCTGGAAGAGGTAGAGATGATGCTGCGATTGCTGAGGCTCTGGGTATGCTAGCCGGAGTACTTGGAGGGAATCCGAATGTTGTGGGATTGGGAGCTGCTCATCAACTGAGTGAATTCCAGAAGAACAATCCTCCAATGTTCAAGGGAGCATACGATCCAGATGGTGCTCAGAAGTGGTTGAAGGAGATCGAGAGGATCTTCCGAGTGACTGAGTGTGCCGATAACCAGAAGGTCAGGTTCGGTACGCATATGCTGTCAGAGGAAGCAGATGATTGGTGGGTTGCTGCCCGCACTGAGTTGGAAGCTGCTGGGAGTGCTGAGATCACTTGGGCGGTGTTCAGAGAGAGATTCCTGAGGAAGTACTTTCCAGAGGATGTCAGAGGAAAGAAAGAGATAGAGTTCTTGGAATTGAAGCAGGGCAACCGGTCTGTTACTGAGTATGCTGCTAAGTTCACAGAGCTGTCGAAGTATTACACTCCCTATGATGAGGCTACTGGGGAATTTTCAAAATGTGTGAAGTTTGAGAACGGGTTACGTCCTGAGATCAAGCAGGCTATTGGGTATCAGCGGATTAGAGTGTTTTCTGACTTGGTTGACTGTTGCAGGATTTTTGAACAGGATACCAAGGCCAGAACGGAGAGCTATCAGCAGAGGGTTGATAGGAAAGGCAAGAACCAGAATGATCGTGGGAAACCATATGCAGCTGGCAAAGGTTTCCAGAGACAGAGTGGGATGAAGAGACCTAGTGGGGGAGACTCCAGTGCCCCTGCTAAGTGTTACAGATGTGGTCAGGCTGGACATCGTTTCCATGAGTGTACCAGTAATGAGAAGAAGTGTTTTAAGTGTGGCAAAGGTGGTCACTTGGCTGCAGAGTGCCGATTGAAGACTATGACTTGTTTCAACTGTGGAGAAGTGGGTCTTATCAGCCCACAGTGTCCTAAGCCGAAGAAAGAGAACCAGTCGGGAGGCAAGGTCTTTGCTTTATCGGGTTCTGAGACTTCTGCAGATGATCGTTTGATCCGAGGTACGTGTTATATTAATGGCTTTCCTCTTGTAGCTATTATTGACACCGGTGCGACTCATTCCTTTATATCTTTGGATTGTGCTGTGAAACTTAAATTAGAGATATCTGAGATGCATGGGAGTATGGTGATTGATACTCTTGCGAAGGGTTCAGTGACTACTACTTCAGTTTGTCTAAATTGCCCTTTGAGTATTTTTGGTAGAGACTTTGGGATGGAACTCGTGTGTCTTCCACTAGTGCAGATTGATGTTATCCTGGGTATGAACTGGTTGTGTCTAACCGAGTTTATATCAACTGTTTTGATAAGACTGTGATCTTTCCTGAGATTGAGGAAGGAAAGAGTTTGTTTCTATCAGCAAGGCTGGTGAATGAGGCAGTAGCAGATGGGGTAGAGTTGTTTATGCTGTTAGCGACTTTGGAGGCTAAAGATAAACTGGTGATTTGCGATCTAGCCGTGGTGTGTGATTTTCCTGATGTGTTTCCTGAAGAGGTGAATGAATTACCGCCAGAGCGTGAAGTTGAGTTCTCGATTGATTTGGTACCTGGTACTAGGCCGATGTCGATGGCTCCGTACCGTATGTCTGCTATTGAGTTAACTGAATTGAAAAGTCAGTTGGAAGATCTGTTGGATAAGAAATTTATTCGTCCGAGTGTGTCACCGTGGGGCGCACCAGTATTATTGGTTAAGAAGAAAGAAGGTACTATGAGGTTGTGTGTGGACTATAGGCAACTGAATAAAGTGACGATCAAGAATCAGTATCCTTTGCCGAGGATTGATGATTTGATGGATCAGTTGGTTGGTGCAAGTGTGTTCAGCAAAATAGATTTGAGATCGGGGTATCATCAGATACGTGTGAAAACTGAGGATATTCAGAAGACTGCTTTCAGAACAAGGTATGGACATTATGAGTATTCTGTAATGCCTTTTGGTGTGACTAATGCGCCTGGGGTATTTATGAAGTATATGAATAGGATTTTCCATCCGTACCTAGACAAGTTTGTTGTGGTGTTTATTGACGATATTTTGGTGTATTCGAAATCTGAAGAAGAGCATGCTGAGCATTTGAGAGTGGTTTTAGGAATTCTACGAGAAAAGAAGTTATTTGCTAAACTGTCTAAGTGTGAATTTTGGTTAGAAGAGGTTAGTTTTCTTGGTCATGTGGTTTCAAGAGGTGGTGTTGCTGTTGATCCTTCTAAGATAGAAGCGGTATCTAAGTGGGAAGCTCCGAAGTCAGTTTCTAAGATAAGGAGTTTTCTTGGACTTGCAGGCTATTATAGGAAATTCATTGAGGGATTTTCTAAGTTGGCGTTACCGTTGACGATGTTGACTAGAAAGGGGCAAGCGTTTGTTTGGGACTCAAAATGTGAAGAAGGTTTCCAAGAGTTAAAGAGAAGGTTAACTACTGCTCCTATTCTGATATTACCAAGTCCGTCGGAACCATTTGAGGTTTACTGTGATGCTTCATTGTTGGGTTTGGGTGGTGTTTTGATGCAGAATAAGCAGGTTGTAGCTTATGCTTCAAGACAACTGAAGGTTCATGAGAGGAACTATCCGACACACGATTTAGAGTTGGCAGCTGTGGTATTTGTTCTGAAGTTATGGAGGCATTACTTGTACGGGTCAAGATTTGAGGTTTTCAGTGACCATAAAAGTTTAAAGTATTTGGTTGATCAGAAAGAGCTGAATATGAGACAGAGGAGATGGTTAGAGTTTCTGAAGGATTATGACTTTGGTTTGAATTACCATCCAGGTAAAGCAAACGTAGTGGCTGATGCATTGAGTCGGAAATCATTGCATATGTCTATGTTAATGGTTAAGGAATTGGATTTAATTGAGCAGTTTAGAGACTTGAGTTTGGTGTGTGAGAGTACTCACAATAGTGTTAAATTGGGAATGTTGAAGTTAACGAGTGGTATTCTGGATGAGATTAGAGAGGGTCAGAAATCCGATGTGCTTTTGGTTGATAAGTTGACTCTAGTGAATCAAGGTCAAGGTGGTGACTTCAGAGTTGATGAGAATGGTGTTTTGAAATTTGGTAATCGGGTGTGTATTCCGGATGTTACTGAACTTAAGAAGAGTATTCTTGAGGAAGGACATCGTAGTGGCCTGAGTATTCATCCTGGGGCTACGAAGATGTATCATGATTTGAAAAAGTTATTTTGGTGGCCGGGAATGAAAAGAGAAATTGCGAGTTTTGTTTATTCTTATTTGACTTGTCAGAAGTCAAAGATTGAGCATCAGAAGCCGTCTGGGCTAATGCAACTGTTGGCTATTCCAGAGTGGAAGTGGGATAGTATCAGTATGGATTTTGTTTCTGGTTTACCGAGGACAATTAAGAATTTTGAAGCTATTTGGGTGATTGTTGACAGATTGACAAAATCGGCTCATTTCATTCCGATCAGAATGGATTATCCGTTAGAGAGATTAGCTGAGTTGTATATTGAGAAAATTGTAAGTTTGCATGGTATTCCGTCGAGTATTGTTTCGGACAGAGATCCTAGATTTACATCGAAGTTCTGGGAAGGTTTGCAGAGGGCTTTGGGAACTAAGCTAAGATTGAGTTCCGCATATCATCCGCAGACTGATGGTCAGACTGAGAGGACGATTCAGTCACTGGAGGATCTTTTGAGGGCTTGTGTTTTGGAAAAGGGAGGTGCTTGGGATTGTTATTTACCTTTGATTGAGTTTACCTACAACAATAGTTTTCATTCGAGCATTGGTATGGCACTGTTTGAAGCTTTGTATGGTAGGAGATGTCGGACACCTTTATGTTGGTATGAGTCCGGTGAGAGTGCTGTGGTTGGACCGGAGATTGTTCAACAAACTACGGAAAAGATTAAGATGATTCAGGAGAAGATGAGGATTGCTCAGAGTCGTCAGAAGAGTTATCACGACAAGAGGAGGAAGTCACTTGAGTTTCAAGAGGGAGATCATGTGTTTCTTCGTGTTACTCCGATAACTGGGGTTGGTCGAGCTTTGAAGTCGAAGAAGTTGACACCTCGATTTATTGGTCCTTATCAGATTTTGGAGAGGATAGGGGAGGTAGCCTATCGTATCGCTTTACCGCCGTCACTTGCGAATTTGCATGAGGTTTTTCATGTGTCTCAGTTGAGGAGGTACATTCCTGATCCGTCGCATGTGGTCCAAGTAGATGATGTACAGGTGAGAGATAACCTGACTGTTGAAACATCACCTATGAGGATCGAGGATCGAGAGTTGAAGCAGTTGCGGGGTAAAGAGATTTCTTTGGTAAAGGTAGCTTGGGGAGGACCAGCAGGTGGCAATGTGACTTGGGAACTTGAGAGTCAGATGAAGGAGTCTTATCCAGAGTTATTCGCTTGAGGTATGTTTTCGAGGACGAAAACTCTTTTAGTGGGGGAGAGTTGTAACACCCCGATAAAATATGATAATTATTTAATTTAAGTTAATAGAATATTTATTAATTTAATTAAATAATTGGAATATTATTTGGAATTATTATTATTGGAATATATATAAAGGTCCCATTTGGTAAAAAGGGTTTTCACGTGAAAACAGAGAACACGTAAGATTGGGAGAAAAGAGAAAAACTGAGAAAGGGAGAAGAAGAGGCTAGGGCTCAGAGGAGGATTCACGATTGTTAAAGGTCAAAGAATCAATTGCCGGATTAACTCAGGTAAGGGGGGTTTATCGTCGTTTAATGAGTATTATGGGTTAACATGTAATGGGTAGTAATAAGCCGTTGAATTGACCCTAATTGGGATGATGAGTGCTGAAAAATTGTGATGAATAAGTTATGTTAAAGCTGTAATTGAATCTATATTTGGGTGAGTTGTGATTTTCCGAACGTGTAGCTTTTTACGGAATTGGAATCGGAGGTCCGGAAGTCCTCCAACGGCGGAAAATGCGGAGAATTCTGCATTCTGCTTCGTGTTAGCGCAGGAACAGCTTTCTGTCTTGTGTTAACCGGTTAACCCAGGGTGTTAACCGGTTAACACTGTTATGAATTATGAGAATTGCTGTCTGTCTTGCGTTAACCGGTTAACCCAGGGCGTTAACTGGTTAACACTGTTAAAATGTGCCAGGAAGCGTGTTCTGTTTGCGTTAACCGGTTAACCCAGGGCGTTAACCGGTTAACACTGTTTGGAAAGTAGAAAAACTGATATTTTAAATATTGTGAACAATTGATGGTTGGCCTATATTGGTGTATGATATAGGAGGGATCAATTTCCCGTTGTTTTGAGCAGTGTAGGTATTAGTAGAGTGTGCTAATACTGTGATTGATTATGTGGCATGACATGATATGATTATGTGATAAATATGCTGATGATGTATGATTGTATGCATAATGCTGTGAATGTATCTATTATGTATGCAACTGTGAATGGACTGTTTATGGCTTAGAGTGTGAGCATATGTCCATTGTGGATTGTTGATGGTTGCATGCTAGGTGATTTAGCGTGCATAGTATGGCCTTTATGGTGGTAGCTAATTCCCATGGTGAGGAATTAGTGATGAGTTATTGTGGATTGTTGTTGATGTTTGCATGCTAGGTGATTTAGCGTGCATAGCATAGCCCTTGGGGTGGTAGCTAATTCCCATGGTGAGGAATTAGTGATGTGAGTCACTAGGTCTCAAATGAGTGGGACTAGTGAGCTTGGTAGCCGTATCTGGATTTGATCGGTGAGGTTGAACTATATGTTCACGAATAGTCGGTACCGCATGCATGGAGTCTTATTGCATAATATATGTATGGCGTATAATATGAATGGATGTATTCCAATATTATACGTGTGTTTTGTGTTGGGTTGAGTATGATTATGATTATGAGTTGATGTTGTCGTTGCTGAATGTGTGATCTGATTTGGGTGATGAAATGTGTTAATTTACTTAGCATTACATGATATTTTATAATGCTTATTATATCGATTGAGGAACTCACCCTTACAACTATGTTTTCAGGTAACGAGCAGTGATTGAGTAGAAGTTAGTGCTTGGAGTCTAGTGTAGTTCCTTAGTGGGTCATGCTCTGGTAGATGTAACATCGGGACGGGGTGTTTTACCTTGTTTCATTTGTTGGTTGTTGAACAAGTTTTACATGTAATGTGTTACATGTTTTGCATGTTGTTGGATTTCATTCCGCTGCGTATTGTGCAATGTTTTACTTTGATAAATAAATGAGTATGACCAGTTATTTGGAAAATGGTGTGAAGTGTCAAGTGTGACACCCTTAAATTGCATATCTACTCTGATTTATGTTTTGATGTTTTAATTTAAAATTGGGGTATTTTAGAAGGGTGTTACATTAGTGGTATCAGAGCATAGTCGGTCGAGTCGAGTCGTAATTATTCTGTTTCCCTGTACGTGATAGGTGTTGTGTAACCCTATCAGTACTTATTGTTTTAGCTTGTTGGGTTTTCAGAATAGAGATGGCTGGAAGAGGTAGAGATGATGCTGCGATTGCTGAGGCTCTGGGTATGCTAGCTGGAGTACTTGGAGGGAATCCGAATGTTGTGGGATTGGGAGCTGCTCATCAACTGAGTGAATTCCAGAAGAACAATCCTCCAATGTTCAAGGGAGCATACGATCCAGATGGTGCTCAGAAGTGGTTGAAGGAGATCGAGAGGATCTTCCGAGTGACTGAGTGTGCCGATAACCAGAAGGTCAGGTTCGGTACGCATATGCTGTCAGAGGAAGCAGATGATTGGTGGGTTGCTGCCCGCACTGAGTTGGAAGCTGCTGGGAGTGCTGAGATCACTTGGGCGGTGTTCAGAGAGAGATTCCTGAGGAAGTACTTTCCAGAGGATGTCAGAGGAAAGAAAGAGATAGAGTTCTTGGAATTGAAGCAGGGCAACCGGTCTGTTACTGAGTATGCTGCTAAGTTCACAGAGCTGTCGAAGTATTACACTCCCTATGATGAGGCTACTGGGGAATTTTCAAAATGTGTGAAGTTTGAGAACGGGTTACGTCCTGAGATCAAGCAGGCTATTGGGTATCAGCGGATTAGAGTGTTTTCTGACTTGGTTGACTGTTGCAGGATTTTTGAACAGGATACCAAGGCCAGAACGGAGAGCTATCAGCAGAGGGTTGATAGGAAAGGCAAGAATCAGAATGATCGTGGGAAACCATATGCAGCTGGCAAAGGTTTCCAGAGACAGAGTGGGATGAAGAGACCTAGTGGGGGAGACTCCAGTGCCCCTGCTAAGTGTTACAGATGTGGTCAGGCTGGACATCGTTTCCATGAGTGTACCAGTAATGAGAAGAAGTGTTTTAAGTGTGGCAAAGGTGGTCACTTGGCTGCAGAGTGCCGTGACCACTCAGGAAGATGCTTTTACTCCTTCAAGATGAACGTTTTGAATGATGAATAGACCCCATTTGAACATGTTGGAAGTATCTCAAGTCATTCCCTGGCCATTTGACCCTTAGTTGACCAACAGTTGACTTTTGACTTCATAGTTGAATTTTGAACTGTACTGAGCCCATTAAGCTTGATCCTTTAAAGAAAACCTCTGAAAACGAAACCCTAGCTTCCAAGAGCTCTACACAACATCCATAAGACCTTCAAACTAAGATTGCATCTCAATCCTCGAGGAACTCTACTTTGACCTTGATACCCAGATGAATACAAACTTTTTGGAAGACAAACTCTTGGAGCTAATTCTGATTGACATGATGAAATGCAATATGAAATGTTAAATGACCTAAAATGAATGCATGAATGAGGAGGGCAAATTTGAGGTGCTACAGCTGCCCCTATTCAATCAACTGTGAACCTGAACGGATGAAAGCAGTGGCTATCAGACTTTCAAGGTAAATAGGGATTGAATACCAAAAGAACCGGAGAATTTGCACTCTGTAGGTGACGAATCAAAGAAAGCGGGGCCATTTACCGATGGCGGCTTCAAAACATATTTGATATTTACCGATATCAAGGAAAGCTAGGCCATTTACCGATGGCGGCTTCAAAACAGAATTGATATTTACCGATATCAAGGAAAGAGAGGCCATTTACCGATGGCGGCTTCAAAACAGATTTGATATTTACCGATATCAAGGAAAGCGAGGCCATTTACCGATGGAGGCTTCAAAACAGAATTTATATTTATCGATATCAAGGAAAGCGCTACACGACCAGACATTTACCGATGATTGAGAAGGAACTCGATGTTCACCGACATCGAACAATGATGTTTATAAGTGAAACAAGACTAGACATTTATCGATGACTGGGAAGGAACTCGATGTTTACCAACATCGAACAAAGATGTCTAAAAGTGAAACAAGACCAGAAATTTACCGATGACTGGGAAGGAACTCGATGTTTACCGACATCGAACAAAGATGTCTAAAAGTGAAACAAGACCAAACATTTACCGATGACTGGGAAGGAACTCGATGTTTACCGACATCGAACAATGATGTTTACAGACACCAAGGAAAGAATACATTTATGGAACGAAACCATTTACCGATGGCGAAAATGAAATACTCGATATTTACGGATAGCGAATCTGCTGGGGAATCTTAAACGACAAAACCATTTACCGATGGTTAACAAGCGGCTGATGTTTACCGACATCGAACAATGATGTTCGCCGACATCAAAGAAAAGCATAGATATTTACGGGGATCAACACGACACTTATCGGTATCACAAGGATGATATTCACATTTGTCAAAATAAGGCAGACACTTACTGGTGACTAAATCGGAAGGGAATCAAGCTTTCCTTTCACGGACTGGTGAGAAAATAAATCTCACTGGGATTATCGATTCTGAATGTTGCCAAGAGCAACTGCTGCAAATGTGCTACACTGATGTTAAAAAATGATCAGTCTCTTCCGGAGATATGATCCAATCTGGTTTAATACATGTATGCATATGTTTGAGTTTTCCATGGCGTAATGCTCCATACTGAATGGAAATGCTACGCGATTTGAGAATGCGAATGCAAATGATGATTACTACATGCAAGATACAAAGGGAGGAAAACTCCTGCTGGGAAAGCAAATGATCACTTTACTGAGCATACAATTTCTGATTCGATCTTCCAACTTTGTGGATACATACGACAATTCTGCTGAGGATACTTACTGATCTGACATTCTCGGAACGGTAGAGAAAACAACTCAACTGGGGAGTCACTTGTTGGGAAAACACCAACCTCTCGAACATGCTGGGGAAACAAATTCTGAACTCGACTTAGACGGCCCAACTTCTTACACGGCTGGACAGTGTTGAAACAACAGGGTCTTACTTCGAACAAACTTTGGCTCATCTGCTTTAGCCATCAATCAAAGATAGTAACCTGCAAAACGGCAGGATATACATGCCCTACGGGATCGTATGGACAAAATATACTCAAGTGTACTCAACATTCAAAATTATTTTCAGATGTTTTATCTTTCCGCACGTCATTGTCTCGCCTTCATGTTTTTATTTGCAATGTTTATCAAAAATTCGGACATTTTTTTGCAAACAAAACAGTAGAAATAAAAAAAAACAAGAGAGCAATTTGACTGAATAACGACTTTTATTGATTGAAAATGGCCTATAAAGGCAAATACATCAGGAAGCAATTCCTAGGAAGAGGTAATTGTGCCAAAAGAGAAAATAAACTATCCTATTGGCAATGTGAACGCGGCATTCCACTATTTTCCAATTCTGTTATGACTCATAGATCTTCCCTTTCCCCCAAATTCTTTGCTTTCTGAGAAGAGTGATTGGACCGATCATATCCTTCAAGATGGTAGACACTGAAACGCGATGAAGTACAGATAACTCAGATTGTAGTCTTCGCTTTAATCCCTCTTTTGCCTGGACCGCCTTTTCAGGTTTTCAATCCACCGGGATACCCATTTTTGCCTAAGCCGCCTTTGCAGGTTTTCGACTTACCGGGTGTACATATTTTTTATTCTTTATCCCTAACTTTTGCCCGAACCTTTTCTTTTCTTTTTCTTTTGGTTCGCCGGGATGCCCTTTTTTGCATGGACTTTATTTTTTTGTCCAGCGGGTCAGTTTATGCGAAGTATTTTTTGACTACATATGAATTCACAAGAGATGGAAAATCTTCACCATCCATAGTTGTAAGCATCAAGGCTCCACTAGAAAAGACCTTTTTAACAACATACGGACCCTCATAATTCGGAGGCCACTTGCCCCTGTTATCTGTACCGGGAGGAAGGATCCTCTTCAAAACTAAGTGACCTATCTGATAGCTTCGAGGACGCACTTTCTGATCAAAGGCCTTCTTCATCCTTCTCTGATATAGTTGTCCATGGCACACAGCTGCTAATCGCTTTTCCTCAATTAAATTTAACTCATCAAACCTGGCTTGAACCCACTCAGCCTCGTCAAGTTTTACATCCATCATCACCCTCAACGGAGGGATTTCAACTTCTACTGGCAAGACTGCCTCCATGCCATACACAAGTGAAAACGGAGTTGCCCCGGTTGACGTACGCACTGAGGTACGATACCCATGCAAAGCGAAAGGCAACATCTCATGCCAATCCTTGTACGTCACAACCATCTTTTGCACAATCTTCTTAATGTTCTTGTTTGCCGCCTCTACAACACCATTCATCTTTGGTATGTAAGGAGAAGAATTATGGTGTTCGATCTTAAAGTCTTTGCAAAGCTCTTTCATCATCTTGTTATTGAGATTCGAACCATTATCAATGATGATTCTCTCAGGAACCCCATAATGACAAATAATTTCTTTCTTAATGAATCGAGCAACCACTTGTCGGGTAACATTGGCATAGGAAGCTGCTTCCACCCACTTGGTAAAGTAATCAATCGCGACTAGGATGAAGCGATGTCCATTAGAAGCAGTAGGTTCAATCTTTCCAATCATATCGATTCCCCACATCGCGAATGGCCAAGGAGAATTCATAATATTCAGAGGGTTTGGTGGTACATGCACTTTATCTGCATAGATCTGACATTTGTGGCATTTCCGAGCATATTTGAAACAATCAGATTCCATGGTTATCCAGTAATAACCGGCTCTTAACAACTTCTTGGCCATTGCATGACCACCAGCATGGGTACCGAAAGATCCCTCGTGTAATTCCTTCATTAACATGTCTGCTTCGTGTCTAACCACGCATCTGAGCAGAACCATGTCAAAGTTCCTCTTGTACAACACATCATCCTGGTTCAAGTGAAAGCTTCCAGCTAGCCTCCTCAGTGTCTTCTAGTCATTCTTTGACGCTCCTTCAGGATACTCTTGGCTTTTGAGGAAATTCTTAATATCATAAAACCATGGCTTCTCATCAACAACAGACTCAGCTGCAAACACATATGCAGGCCTCTCGAGTCGATTCACAGCAATGTGTGGCACATGATTCTGCCAATGAACTTTAATCATGGAAGACAATGTGGCTAAGGCATCAGCCATTTGATTTTCATCTCGGGGTACATGATACAACTTTACTGTCTTGAAGAAAGTCAGGATCCTTCTGGTGTAATCTCTATAAGGAATCAAATGCGGATGATGAGTATTCCAGTCTCCATTGATTTGGTTAATCACTAGAGCAGAATCTCCATAAATGTCCATAGTTTTGATCCTTAGATCGATGGATTCCTCAATCCCCATGATACAGGCCTCGTACTCAACTTCGTTGTTGGTTACTTCAAAAGTCAATCTGGCAGAAAAAGGTATGTGTGCACCTTTAGGATTAATGAGTACTGCCCCAACACAATTTCCATTCACATTTACCGCCCCATCAAACATCAGTGTCCACTTATCATCGGGATCCGGTCCTTCCTCGACAAGAGGCTCTTCACAATCTTTCATCTTTAAGTACATGATGTCTTCATCGAGGAATTCAAATATCATCGGCTGATAGTCATCAATTGGTTGCTCGGCAAGGTAATCAGACAGAATACTACACTTGATGGCCTTTTGCGGCGTGTACTGGATATCATACTCTGTCAAAATCATCTGCCAACGAGCCACTCGTCCGGTAAGAGCCGGCTTTTCAAAGATATACTTTACTGGGTCCATCTTAGAAATCAACAAGGTAGTATGGTTCAACATATACTATCTTAGTCGGCGAGCAACCCATGCCAAAGCGCAACAAGTTTTCTCGAGCAACGAATATCTTGTTTCACAGTCGGTAAACTTTTTGCTAAGGTAGTATATTGCATGCTCTTTTTGACCAGACTCGTCATGCTGTCCCAATACACACCCCATCGAATTCTCTGTTACTGAAAGGTACATTATCAGAGGCCTCCCAGGAAC
Organism: Lathyrus oleraceus; assembly: GCF_024323335.1. Taxonomy (NCBI): domain Eukaryota; kingdom Viridiplantae; phylum Streptophyta; class Magnoliopsida; order Fabales; family Fabaceae; genus Lathyrus; species Lathyrus oleraceus. Next base: position 326,966,521 of record NC_066579.1, read on the forward strand.
TGGAGGTATAAGAATTGGAGGTTTATGCAAATATTCTTTTATCTTATCGAAAGCTTTTTGACAATCATTGTTCCACCTGATTGCTTGATTTTTTCTTAGCAATTTAAATATCGGTTCGCACGTAGCTGTTAGATGAGATATGAACCGTGCAATGTAGTTCAGCCTCCCTAAAAAACCACGAACCTGCTTTTCCGTTCTTGGTTCAGGCATTTCTTGAATAGCTTTTACTTTCGCTGGATCAACCTCAATCCCTTTCTCACTGACAATGAAACCTAACAGTTTTCCAGATCTCACTCCAAATGTGCACTTGTTTGGATTAAGCCTCAGTTTGAACTTTCTCAATCTTTCAAACAACTTTTGCAAGTTTACCAAATGCTCCTCTTCTGTCTGAGACTTCACAATCATATCATCCACGTACACTTCAATTTCTTTGTGCATCATGTCATGAAAGAGATTCGTCGTAGCTCTTTGGTAGGTAGCACCGACGTTCTTCAACCCAAATGGCATTACCTTATAACAGAACATGCCCCAAGGTGTAATGAATGTCGTCTTCTCCATGTCTTCTGGCGCCATCTTGATCTGATTATAGCCAGAAAATCCATCCATGAAAGAGAAAACCGAGGATTGAGAAGTGTTATCGACCAATACATCAATGTGAGGTAATGGGAAGTCATCTTTCGGACTGGCTCTGTTTAAATCTCGGTAATCGACACACATCCTGACTTTACCATCCTTCTTAGGCACGGGTACGATGTTGGCCACCCAAGGGGGATAATTGGTAACCGCTAGAAAACCTGCATCCAACTGTTTCTGAACCTCCTCTTAGATCTTGACAGCCATATCAGGTCTAGTTCTGCGAAGCTTCTGCTTTACCGAAGGACAATCTTCTCTGAGAGGTAGCCTGTGCACCACAATATCTGTATCCAAACCAGGCATATCTTGATACGACCATGCGAATACATCCACATATTCTTGCAGCATTTCAATTAGCCCTCTCTTGACCTTTTCCTCTAAAGCAGCCCCTATCTTGATGTCTTTCTTTGCGTCCTCAGTACCAAGGTTAATGACTTCCAACTCTTCCTGATGAGGTTGAATGACTCTTTCCTCCTGTTTCAATAGTCTAGCCAATTCTTTGGGGAGTTCACAATCTTCTTCACTCTCCTCTTCAGCTTGGTAAATGGGATTACCGAAGTCATACTGAGCCATAACAGAACTGTTTTTAATGGAATCCGCAAGATCAATTCTGCACGAACGATGTTTCATGCTTTATTTTAGAAAAGAGTTCAAGGAAGTCACAAAAATAACATCGCCATTTTTATTATTTTGAAAATGAAAGTAATAAAAATAGAAAGACAGTGAACACAAATTTGATTGCAAAACGTACTTTATTGATGATAATTGTCGCAACCTGAAAAAGGAATGCGAAAAATCAACCGGCGAAAGAAAAAATGACAGAAGAGTCGCCACCATGCGTTATTTATCCCAAAGGAGGGAAAGGAAACGCTCGAAGTAAACCTGGAGAAAGGAAAGGAAAAGACAAGGTCTCGCAACCAAATCTTGGGTTCGGGAGTCGATTATACGAAGGGAAGGTATTAGCACCCCTACGCATCCGTAGTACTCTACGGGATCCACTCTTGTTGTTCTTGTCTAAAGGGTATGTGTTTATCTAATGTACTATTTACTAAAAGGGAAAGGGTCAAGAGAAAATGACTCGCACGGATGTCGCATCCACTGCATACGTATCTCATCTGGAATGAGAATCAGAGTCTTCATAGCTCGGCTACCTATGGGTTAAAGAGGAGCGTGCTCGCTAAGACGTCGCGTCTTATGCCTAGGTATCTCATCGGGAATGAGAATCAGAGCAAAACGTAGTTCAGCTAACTACGGGAACAAAGGTCTCGATTGCAGCTAGGGCAAGAGAAAAGGAAGGTCTCGATCGCAACGAGGGTGAGAGAAAGGATCGCAATAAGGGCGAAAGCAAACAAGGATTAGTTGTTAGTCGTTAGTCAAACTCGGCAAGACATCGCATCTTGTGCCTACGTATCTCATCTGAACATGAGAATCAGAGTTGCCGTAGTTCGGCTAAATAAGGATTGCCATCTGAACATGGACTTACAAAGGAGGACACTAGTTGTGTCAAAGGAGAGTGGGCAATGTGTTCACGTCCTAGCAGTAGGTGTCGCAGCTCGCTGAATCGAGTCTTAGGCAGTTACCTCTTTGCAATAGGATGGATTGACATGCCACAAGATCGGAGACGCACGGAAGGTCTAAAAGAAATGGGGAAGTTCTGCCCTAGAGTTGTCATGCAATATGTACTTAGGTGTTAGGATTTACAAATCTACATTCGGAAAAGCGTCATCTATCTCTACTCAACAATCGTGGCCGAAACATTGTTTTGTATCTCTTAAGACAAGATATCTTTCATTTTAAAAGGTTTTTGATTGGTCGCACGGCGGCGAGAAAAAGAGTTTGATTGGTTGGATGTGCTTTGAGTGATGGCGAGAACCAGGATTGGCGAGATATACATCTCGAATCCTAGCCTCAGGAGTGCATGGTATACACCATGTTCCATTTCCATCTTTATTTGCAAAAGTGTTTAATAGAGAATTAAGTGTTTTGAATTTGATTGAGAAAGGGTTTGGAGAAACCGCATTGACAATTTTAGGCGATGGCGAGAGTTAAGATTGGCGAGGCATACGTCTCGAATCTTAACCTCAGGAGTGCATGGTATACACCATGTTCCATTTCCACCTTTATTGAAAAAGTGTTAAATAAGAATTAGGTATTTTGAGTTTTTGTTGTGAAAATGACTTGACCTAGATCAAGTATTGATGGACGTTTGAGAAAGATTTGAATGAGTGTTTGAGAAAACAAAGTGGGTAAATTGGATGATGGCGAGAGCTAGGATTGGCGAGATATACATCTCGAATCCTAGTCTCAGGAGTGCGTGGTATACACCACGTTCCACTTCCATCTTTATTGAAAAAGTCTTGACTTATGAATTAATATTTTTGAGTTTTTATTAGAGAAAATGGCTTGACGTTGAATCAAGCATTTGATGAAAGTTTGAAAGAAAAGGAATAGAATAGGAGGGCGAAATGAATTGATTTGTTTATTGAGAAAATACTCGACGTTGGATCGAGTCATATTTTTGTATTTTTTCAGAAATGGTGGATTTTACTCTTTGGTTAGTGTCTAAAACGAATAGAGAAATAAAACAATACAACATTATATACACATTGGGGAAGTGGGGTACATTTTGTCAAATGGGGATTGTCAAAAATCATGAAATAATTTAATCGGGCCCAAACAAAAAAATGATACGAAATATGAGTGTAAGTGCAAGAGAACCGACTCATTGTAAGAAAGCCCAAGAGTAAGCTATGTGAGGTTGATGGCGATGCTTAAAAAGCAATCGACTTACAAGGGTGTGGAAAAATGGGCTCGATATTAAATCGAGAAAAATATGATTTTTATAGTTTAAAAATGGTTTTGAATGAATGATGAAATTAAAAGACAACAAATCTATGTTATGATAATGAAACTATGAAAATAATAAAGCATAAACATAACAAAAAAATGTTAAAAGAAATAAAATACTAAAAGAAAATAAAATGCTAAAAGAAAAATAAAATACTAAAAAAAATGCTACACATGAGTATTGAACCCACCCCACTCAAGATTATGATACTACCCTTCTCCACCAGACCACTCATGGTTATTTATTATTTTGATGTTACTTTAAATATATAAACTAAGATAGATTAAACATTAGAATAAAAACTAAAATAAAAAAAGTCTGTTGGACTACCAGTAGTTAAACCCAGCCGCTTGGCTGTTGGGTTTTTCAATGAGGGATAAGTTGAAAACATAAAAACAATTATTAACTAATAACCTAGGAATTTTAAACAACATCTTTAATGCTTTCAAAATTTATTCTGTTTAAAAATAAATTAAATAAAATAAAAAAAAAGAAAAAAAAGGATAGTAACAGATGCCTCACAAACTCGCTTCTCTCTCACACTCTCAATGATTGCCTTCCCCAATCTCACGAACCCCTCTCTTGCCGTATTCGCTCTCAATCCCTCTTCTCTCGTCTCCTTCACGAAATCGCTCAAGTCCTCAAACTCCCATCTCCCTCACGAAATCGCTCAAGCATCATCTCTCAAACCTCTCTCTCGCGTACCCTTCGCTTACCCATCACTCAACAACGTTAAGCAACAAAAGCGTAAATCCACGGTTTCACAGAGACATCAAGCGGGAATCTCACCTTTGGCTACGACAATGAATCAGGTGAGCTTGAATCTATCTCCTCTCTTCCAATACTGGCTTTTTCTTTGATTTTTGGGATTTAGGGTTTGTCTTTGGGATTTTTCCGCCTCCAAGTTTTTCGTCGTTAATTCCTCCTTCTCTCCACTGATTCGTTTTCTATTTATGCTTTTCAAAATTAGGGTTTCAATTGGTGTCTTTGGTATTCCAGAAGAGTAACTCTGCAAAGCACTTTGGATGTTCAGAAATTGGATTGACCTCTTTGATGCTAGGTTCGAAAATGGTAATCTGAACCTTCGTACTTTCTTGCTCTGTTTTGACTTCATGCCAATTTGGGATATTTCTTGAATTTTTACTGCTTTGGCTAATTACTTTGTGTTTTACTGCAGGCTGCAGTATCTCTCCCTGTTGCAGGATGTATCAAAGTGAGTGCAGGACCATCATTCATGTGCATTGCCTTACCACATTAGCCATGCATATCCTATGTTTGACCATGTGATTAATGTATCTATTTTATGGTGAATGCAGGTTTTGCAACAAGGCATAACATGGTTGTCTATTTTTACTGTGATAAAAATGGTTGAGTGTGTTTGCAGGTCAGTTTTTGCTAGCAGGTCCATACCAATTGTGGCCTATGCTCAATTGATGTTGTGCTCTTGCAACATGGAGTGTTTGTAGTCTGCAGGATGTTGTGTTTTGGTTGTGCACACTTTGGTCATGGTCTGCACTGGAATGGAATGTTTGCTGCAAAACTGAAGTCCCATGTGATGGCTTGGTCTACTTTATGTTGCAAAACTGCTTAAATGATGTTTTGTGGCTTAAATTGATGTTCTCATGTGCTGCTTACTGCAATATTTGTTGTGATTTGGTTTGAAAATAGGCATTGGCTTCTAGCAAGACCAACCTGCTTGCCCTTTTGGCTTGGTGCAGCAAGGCTTTGATCCTAGACAGCATGGATGTTTCCTACTGCATTGTAAGAGTTTGAACTTGGTTGCTTTTATGTTGGATGCAGGCCATGGTTTCTGCTTCATCATTTGGCTAGCCTTTTGGTCATGAGTTGGCATTTTATGCAGAGTTCACACATGTTAGGTTCAGTGTGTATGCTGATGTTGCCAACTGGTTTTTTTGCAGGTTTGATTCTAGCTGCTACAGCCTTCATGAGCATTTCTCCTCATTGTGAGTTCAAAGCCAAATGCATGTGTATTTTTATGCCCAAATGGTTAATGTGGATGTCATGTGATTGGTATTAACATCAACTAACGGAAGGAGCCATGGTCTGATATTCCTGCAGTTGGTGTTGCTGACCTTCCTGTTATGGGTGATGCTTTTTCTCCTGTCGGCATCGCCAATCTAATTCAGTTAGTTTTCTCTTGAATTTGATTGCTCATGATAAACTTAATCCATTCGTGACTCCGTTCCATTTCTTCATGATGCTGCATGCATGAATTGCAGGTGAATATGATGGTGATTCGACGATGGTGGAATCGTACCGGTCAAATTGTTGACATGAAGAAGCAACTTTTCCAATTTCAAAAGCTTACCAATATCCTTAGGAATAAAACCTGTCAAATGATTGGAGTAAAGCTCCAAAACTGTGAGATTTGTAAGGTTAATAATCCCATCACCAATTGTTCCATCAATTTTATTCAGTGGCAACGATATTTCAATGAGTGAAACAGCATCATAAATATCAATTGGGATATTCCCTGATAGAACATTGAAACCTGCTCTAAATTTCTCAAGCTTAGAACATCCACCTAAACCAGTCTCAATAGCACCATCAAAATCATTGGAAGAAAAATCCAAGAATCTCAAAGAAGAATTCTTATTTACACCAACACAAAAGTTTGAAACTGGAACATGACCTACGAAGCTGTTGTTACTAACATTGAAAGATATCAAATTACCTCCTTCTGCAAGATTCTGAATCAGAGAAACCGGTAATGTTCCATTGAATGAATTACTAGACAAATCAAACACCTGAACAACACTGCTGTTTCCATTTCCATTCCCAAGTGGTAATTCACGAGAGAAATGATTGTAACTCAAATCAAGTACTAAAAGATGATTAAAAATTGAAAAAAACTGATTTTGAAGATTACCATGAAGTTTATTATGAGAGAGATTAAGATGAGAGAGAGATTGAAGAGAAGTAATAACAGAAAATGAAATGAAACCGTTGAGACCTCTAGAGGGTAAGAAAAGATGAGTAACATGTTGATTATTTGATCACAAGTTATACCTTCCCAATCACAACAATCAGAATAGAGAGACCAGTTAAGAGGTATGTGAGGTGAAAAAGTAGATATATTTGAAGAGAAAGACAAGAGTGAATCTTGGTCAATTTGGTTACAAGAGGAAGAGACATGAACAAGAAAGAAGGTTAGAAATAAGGTTGTTGTTATGATTGAGACCATTAATTTGGAGAAAAACATGTAAGTGTTGGAAGGGAAAGAGGGTCAAAAATGGGAAGGTTAACTTTGGTCAAAGTTGACCAAAGTCAACAAAGTGGTCAAAATTCAATTTTCTTTGTAGTTTCTTTGTAAATGGACATTGAATAAATGGTTATGGTGAAATTTAGGGCTTTTGGATTTTGGATTGACTTTGGTCAAAGTTGACCGAAAAGTCAACTATTGACCAAAATCAACATTTGCTCAAAAATGTCAAGACTTGTATTTTCTTGTGTAGAATCAAATGTAATGGTTTAAAATGACATGAAATGGATTGAAATGGTTTGAAAAATGATTTGAAATTTGGTTTTACCATTGGTTTATTTATGACTTGGATGCCTGACTTTGAAAAAAGAAAATAACTTGACTGACAATATAGGTTAACAAGGCCATGAAATGAGGGCACAAGATTAGGGTTTTAATGTAATATTCATGAATCAATGGGCATGACTAGCACTCGGCTTGAGACACAAGAGGATTGGTTGTTTGGATAACCCAGACCATAGATGTATCCACAATCACATGAACAACACCATGACTTTGGACCAAGACCAATCCTCATATAAGACCAAAGTAAGGTTAGGCCAAGCATGCTAAACAAAAATAAAAAACATAAAAAATTCAGGACCAAAATCGGGGTATGACAGTTGCCCCTATTTAAGCGTCTTCAACTAGAGAATATGAAGCAGGACGTTCTTCATATGATCATAGTGGGAGATGATTAAATACAAAGAAGACCCGGATTTTGATCCTGAATCCCTATGAAATAATTAACAATGCCTGTCAGAATCGGCAAAGAAGCAATCTCAAAAGAAGAATCCGTCTGGTACGGTGAAAATCGGCCTGAGTACCGAAACAGAAAGTTGACCTGGATACCAAAATAAATGGTAACACAGGAATACCCATGGCCTGAACGCCGCACATTAGTCTGAACACTAAGCATCGGAATATGAGAGTATCAATGTTGGTCTGATCACCGGAAATCTGGTCTGAACACCACTTCGATCTGGAAATCGGAAAACTGGCCTGAATGCCACAAGTACTTCGACTTGATCGTCGGAAACTTCTTCGATCTGAAAATCGCAAAACTGGCCTGAATGCCACAAGTTGCATCGACCTGAATGTCGGAAACTTCTTCGATCTGAAAATCGGAAAACTGGCCTGAATGCCATAAGTACTTCGACCTGATTGTCGGAAACTTCTTCGATCTGAAAATCGGAAAAACTGGCCTGAATGCCACTTCGGTCTGGATACCGGAAACTGGCCTGAATGCCACAAGTTGCATCGACCTGAATGTCGGAAACTTCTTCGATCTGAAAATCGGAAACACTGGCCTGAATGCCACTTCGGTCTGGATACCGGAAACTTCATGCCTATCAGCCTCGGCAGAAATAGGGAAAATGATAATTGAGGCGGCACGTGGGCCAACAACCCATGCTGGGGATAATAAGTCATGAACAACCTTCAGTCTGAGCACTGGAAACAAACTTCTGGCTTATCACTTGGGATACCGAGAATGTTTTATGCTTACATGCGTATGTTTGAATTTTGCGATGGCGTAATGCTCCATGAAAATGGAAATGCTACGCGATTTGGGAGGATGCAATGCAATATGATTCTACATGCAGGGATGCGAAATGCTGGGGAGAATGCCAAGCCGAAGCAGGGAATTCTGTTGGGGAAATGATCACAATCTTCTGGACCCTGACAATGTTGTTGGTGATACACAACACAATGAACTCTGTGGGGAAATGACCGGCCATGCGGTGTTCTGATAGTAACAAAATATCGAGACTCTGACAGGGGAGAGACTGGCACTGAAAGCTTGCTGCTGAGGAAAATGACAGCGGTTCTGGCAACCAAAATATGTGAGAGAAATGGCTCAGCAGGGGGAGCAAACACCGATATGGTACCGAGATTATGTTTCAAGGAAAGAGATCATCGATTTGGCATCGAGATCATCGATCTGGCATCGAACTCTGAGGAGTAGCTGCTTCTGCTGGGAAGATACAGTATGGCACTGTCAACTCCGCTGGGGATATACAGTCTGACACTGTCAACTCTATTGGGGAGTGTATAGTCTGAATGACATGCTTGGGGAAGCAGCATAGTGAGAACCTGCTGGAATCTTAAGGAAATGCCCCAAGTGTACCTGTTCTGAATAGACGATTCAAAGTACTTAAAATTCACAACAACTTTAAATGTTTATTAAGCATATACCTGTAAAGCCCTTATGTGTCATGATGCAATGTTTATCAAAAATTCGGACGTCATTTTTGAAAACAAAACAGTAAAATGAAAATGAACACAGAGATGTACTGAATAACATGATTTTATTGATTGAATGGCCTCTGAATAGGCATTTACATCAGGAAGCAATCCCTGAAAAAGGTAATCGCAAAACAAGAATTAATCTAGTGGCAATGTGAAATGGATTTCTATTGGGTTCCAATTCTGCTATGACTTGCCCGTCTTCAAGATCTTCCAGATGATCAGCCTTCTGAAAAGGTGATTAGATTGTTTTCTTCCTTTTAAAAGTTTCCAGTCATCGACATGAGATGAGATTCAGAACTAACTCAGAACACAGTCATTCGCTTAGTCCCTAACTTTTGCCTGGATTGCCCTTTTCGGGTTTTCAATCCACCGGGATATCCATTTTTGCCTAAGTTGCCTTTTTAGGTTTTCAACTTACCGGGTGTACAATCTTTTAATTTTAATCCCTAACTTTTTCCCGAACCTTTTTTTTCATTTTCTTGGTTCGTCGGGATGCCCATTTTTTGCCTGGACTATTCTTTTTATTGTCCAGCGGGTCTATTTCATGCGAAGTATTTTTTAACTGCGTCTGAGTTCACTGGGGAAGTGAAGTCTTCACCATCCATCGTTGCGAGCATTAAGGCCCCTCCATCAAAAACCTTGGTGACAATATAAGGTCCCTCATAGTTAGGAACCCACTTGCCCCTATGATCCGTCTGAGGAGGAAGGATCCTTTTCAACACTAAATCTCCGACTTGGAAACATCGAGGGCGCACTTTCTGGTCAAAGGCTCTCTTCATCCGACTCTGATACAACTGCCCATGACAAATGGCTGCCATTCGCTTCTCTTCAATAAGACTCAACTCGTTGAACCTTGTTCGAATCCATTCAGCTTTGTCTAGCTTGACATCCAACAGGACTCTTAGAGATGGAATTTCCACTTCGACAGGCAGGACCGCTTCCATACCATAACAAGGGAGTAAGGGGTTGCCCCGGTCGATGTACGTACTGAAGTGCGGTACCCATGCAAGGCGAAGGGTAGCATCTCATGCCAATCTCTGTACGTGACGACCATTTTCTGCATAATCTTCTTTATGTTCTTATTTTCCGCCTCAACAGCGCCGTTCATCTTAGGGCGGTAAGGGGAAGAATTGTGATGCTGAATGTTGAAGTTCTGACACAACTCCTTCATCATTTTGTTATTGAGATTGGAACCATTATCAATGATGATTCTTTCAGGAACCCCATAACGACAAATGATTTCTTTCTTAATGAATCGGGCAACCACATGTCTGGTGACATTCGCAAACGACGCTGCTTCGACCCACTTGGTGAAATAGTCGATGGCAACAAGGATGAAGCGATGCCCATTGGAAGCAGTCGGCTCAATCTTTCCAATCATGTCAATGCCCCACATTGCAAACGGCCACGGCGAAGACATCACATTCAGAGGATTCGGCGGTACATGCACCTTATCAGCATAAATCTGGCATTTATGGCACTTCCGAGCATACTTGAAACAATCTGATTCCATGGCCATCCAATAATAACCCGCCCTCAACAATTTCTTAGCCATTGCATGTCCGCCGACATGAGTACCGAAAGAACCTTCATGAACTTCCTGCATTAACATGTCCGCCTCGTGTGTATCCACGCATCTGAGCAAAACCATGTCGAAGTTCCTCTTATACAGCACATCGTCTTTGTTCAAGAAGAAACTGCCTGCCAATCTTCTCAAAGTTTTTCTATCATTGTTGGATGCCCCTGCAGGGTACTCTTGATTCTTCAGAAAGCACTTGATATCGTGATACCAGGGCTTGTCATCGACTACCAGTTCAGCAGCAAACACATACGCGGCCCTATCAAGGCGCATAACATCGATCCTAGGAGCATGGTTCCACCGAACCACCTTGATCATGGAGGATAGAGTAGCAAGAGCATCTGCCATCTGGTTCTCATCACGAGGTATATGATACAACTTTACTGTTGTAAAGAAAGTCAACAGTCTTCTCGTGTAATCTCTGTAGGGGACCAGAGTGGGCTGGAGAGTGTTCCAATCACCATTTACTTGATTGATCACTAGAGCTGAATCTCCGAAGATGTCCAGAGTCTTGATTCTCAAATCAATGGCTTGCTCAGTACCCAAGATACAGGCCTCGTACTCAGCTTCATTATTGGTGCACTCGAAAGTCAGACGAGCGGTGAAAGGCATATGGGCACCTTTCGGAGTAGTAATGACAGCGCCAATTCCACTTCCTTTGGCGTTGACGGCCCCATCAAATAAAAAAGTCCACTTTTCGTCTGGATCAGGTCCCTCCCCAACAACTGGCTCTTCATAGTCTTTCATCTTGAGGAACATGATGTCTTCATCTGGAAAATCAAACTTCATCGGCTCATAGTCTTCAATCGGTTGTTGAGCAAGATAGTCTGACAGAATACTCCCCTTGATGGCTTTCTGGGATGTATACTGGATATCATACTCTGTCAGTACCATTTGCCAACGAGCAACCCTTCCGGTGAGAGCTGGCTTCTCGAATATATACTTGACTGGATCCATCTTGGAGATCAGTAAAGTTGTGTGAGTCATCATATATTGTCTCAATCGCTTAGCAGCCCATGCAAGTGCACAACATGTCTTCTCAAGCATTGAGTATCTCGACTCGCAATCTGTGAACTTCTTACTCAAGTAGTAGATGGCATGTTCTTTCCTACCTGTCTCGTCGTGTTGACCGAGAACACAACCCATAGAATTGTCAAGTACTGTCAAGTACATAATCAGCGGTCTCCCTGAGACTGGAGGCATAAGGATAAGAGGATTCTGCAAATACTCTTTTATCTTTTCAAAAGCCCTTTGACAATCGTCGTTCCACCTGATAGCCTGATCTTTCCTCAACAATTTAAAAATTGGCTCACACGTGGCTGTTAGGTGAGAGATGAACCTTGCAATGTAGTTCAACCTCCCTAAGAAACCACGGACTTGCTTCTCTGTTCTTGGCTCAGGCATTTCCTGTATTGCTTTCACTTTGTCAGGATCCACCTCAATCCCTTTTCCGCTAACAATAAAACCCAACAATTTTCCAGATCTCACCCCGAAAGTGCACTTGTTCGGGTTAAGCCTCAGCTTGAATTTCCTTAACCGTTCAAACAATTTCTGCAGATTCACCAAATGTTCTTCTTCTGTCTGAGATTTGGCAATCATATCGTCCACATAAACCTCGATTTCATGATGAATCATATCATGGAATAGAGTCACCATAGCTCGTTGATATGTTGCCCCAGCGTTTTTCAGACCAAACGGTATCACCTTGTAGCAGAAGGTGCCCCATGGGGTTATGAAAGTTGTCTTCTCCATGTCTTCTGGTGCCATCTTGATTTGGTTATAGCCAGAAAAGCCATCCATGAAGGAGAATACCGAGAACTGAGCTGTGTTATCCACCAAAACGTCGATGTGAGGTAATGGGAAATCATCTTTAGGACTGACTCTGTTCAGATCCCGGTAGTCGACACACATCCGTACCTTTCCATCCTTCTTAGGTACTGGAACGATGTTGGCGACCCATGGCGGATAATTGGTAACCGCTAGGAATCCTGCATCCAACTGTTTCTGCACCTCTTCCTTTATCTTTACAGCCATCTCTGGTCTTGTTCTTCTGAGCTTCTGCTTGACCAGAGGACAACCCTCTTTGAGAGGTAAACGGTGTACCACAATGTCTGTGTCAAGCCCTGGCATATCCCGATAAGACCAAGCGAAGACGTCAACATACTCTTGCAACAGTTCAATCAACCCCTTTTTTACATCGTCTTCCAAAGCAGCCCCTATCTTGATTTCTCTCTTGGCATCCTCGGTGTCGAGATTAATCACTTCAGTAGCCTCTTGATGTGGTTGAATGACCCTTTCCTCTTGCTTTAACAACCTGGCAAGTTCTTCAGGGAGTTCACAGTCTTCATCACCCTCTTCTTCAGCTTGGAAGATTGGGTTTTCGAAGTCGAAGCGAGCCATAGCAGAATCGTTATCAATAGGATCGGTGATGTGCATCTGCATGAGTGATGGTATGTGCTTATGAGTGTGAACAGTGAGTGAAAACTAAACAAAACATTGCCAAATATTTTTATTATTTTGAAATTTTGAAAACTGTAAAAATAGAAAAACAGTGAACAAGATTTTGAATGCAAAAGACGTCCTTCATTTATGATAAACAATGCAGGTATTCACATAGATGAGCCCTACAATGAGTCATTACGCCCTGGGCGGAACGTAAGACTTGGACATGCATGAATAAACAAAGAAAAATTACTCCTCTAGAAGAGTGACTTGGACAATTTCCTCGGAAGACCAATTGTTGATGACTTCACCCGGGATCCTCGGACGCACCCAGTTGTCGATGTCGCAATCACTATCCCCATTTTCATCGTTGATCGCAGAGATCTGGCCATATTGGATGACGCCAACACTAGAGAAAGTAATCGGCCCCTGACGAGTCTGAAGTGCTGAAGTTGTAGAAGTCAGCGCTGGTTGATACCCAATCCCGAACTTCTCGTCTTTCATTGGCAACTCCAACAGACGTCCCCAACCGGGAGCAACACCTGAATCCACCAAGGCCTGTGCCTGCTTGAAGGATGAGATAGAGGCACCTGCTTTAACCTCTTCCACCGGAGCTGCATCCTTGATCTGAACTGATTCAAAGGCCTGACAGAGAGTCTCATGAATTTCACCTTCTACCTCTACGTACTTGAAGGTAGACAGGTTACTTACCAGTATGTCCTCCTCACCACAGACGGTGACAATTCTTCCATTGACTGGGAACTTGATCTTCTGATGCAGTGTTGAGGAGACTGCCCCAACATTGTGGATCCAAGGACGACCCAGAAGGCAACTGTACGAGGGACTGATATCCATCACATAGAATACGGTGTTGAAGGTTTGTGATCCAATCTGAATTGGCAATTCTACCTCTCCAAACACCGACCTCTTAGAACCATCGAAGGCTCTCACCATGAGATCGGAAGGTTTCAAGATCAAACCTTCTACTTCTAACCTTGACAGGGCTCTCTTGGGTAGCACATTGAGAGAGGAGCCTGTATCCACCAGAACGTGAGATAACACGGTGTCTTTGCATTCCATTGAGATATGCAAAGCCTTGTTATGATTGCGTCCAGCTGGTGTTAAGTCAGAATCAGTAAAACCCAACCCGTTGCTTGCATGAACATTTGCAATGATCCCTTCTAGTTGGTTTACTGAGATCTCCTGAGGCACATATGCAGCATTAAGGACTTTCAGAAGTGCCTCCCTGTGTGCCTCTGAACACAACAGGAGTGAGAGAATGGATATCTTAGACGGCGTCTGAATCAACTGATCGACTACCTTGTAGTCGCTTTTCTTTATAATTCTTAAAAGCTCGTCCACATCCTTCGCAAAAGTGGGCTCAGAACCAGCTTGGGGCGCAGAGGTACCCTCATTCACGACTTGTTTGCCTTTGGCCTTAACCGCGGCATCAGTGCTCTCAGTTTGGGTAACGGGTGGCGAGAATAGTCTGCCACTCCTGGTGAATCGCCCGATTCCACCAACATTGTCCACTGCGGGACCTTCAACTTCGAGTTCAGATTTTTGACCCTCTTCTACCTTCAAAGGTCGTTCCACCCCATGATCGTGTGTGTATACACTCCCCCCATAATACCACGGAATGGCCCTTTCACTGGTGAAAGGTAAAGGACCAGGGGTTGTGATTGTCATAGCGGCCGGTCGCACTGGTGGCACTGGTTGTGCTTCTGGCACGCTGATCTGATTAGTCGGGTAAAAGATGGTGATAGTAGCGACATCATAGTCATACTCAGGAATCTCATTCATTGAAACAAAAACATCCGGAACACCGGAATCAAGTTCAGTTACATCAAAATCAGACACATTGTTTGGTATATCAGCCACAACATTTGAAAAATTAAATACATCAATGGGAAATACACAATCAGCAGGAACAACATCTTCAACAGCATCTTCAAATACCTCTTCAACTACCCCTTCAGCAAACTCTTTGACAGACAAGTCTTCAACTTGGAGGGTACCATTGTCAAGCAAGACCTGGATACCCTGCTGCAGCTTCAAGCAATCCTTACCCTGTGTAGCGCAATCCAAACAACCTTTCCCACAACCGGGGAAAACATCGGCCTTCAGCAAGCATTCCTTAATTTCCAACAACGGAGTCTTCAACTTCAACACATCCTTAACAGACTTGGCTTCTTCCTCCAGCATATTAACATTTGCACCACCATGCTGTGGCATGGGATTGTTAACGACATTAGGAGCCGGTGCAAGGCTGATAGCCTTTGAATCTATGAGGTCCTGAACTACGTGCTTAAAAGCTTTGCAGTTCTCAATATTGTGGCTAGGTGCCCCAGAGTGGAAACTACACCTAGCATTGGCATCGTAACCCACCAGAAGTCTACCAACCGGAGGAGCCAGAGTGCGTAGCTGCACAAGTTGTAGTTGTTGAAGACTTGTAAGCAGCTGAGCGTACGACATTGGAAGAGTGTCGAAACGCCGGTCCATCATCCTCTTCCTCTGTTGATAGGCGGGTCTGTTACCTGGCTGTTGTTGTTGTTGATACTGAGTTTGCTGACGTTGTGGTTGTTGTTGTTGTAGTGGTGCTGCAGCCGGAATAGTCACAACTGCAACATATAGTTGCTGATGATAGTTTTGAAAATTATTCCTCATGTTTTGATATGAAGACACAGAATTTACACCCCCCTCCCTCTGCTTCTGTCCTCCCATAAATGGCTTCTTTACTCCTGATGAAGATCCACCTCCATTGTGGCTCTTGTAGGTCTTCAGGTAATTCTCTACCCTCTCTCCGGTAGAGACCACATCAGCAAAGTTGGAGGCATTGCACCCCACCAGACGCTCCAGGTAAGGTCCAGGCAACGTATTCATGAACATGTTGGCCATTTCCTTTTCCAACATGGGAGGTTGAACACGGGAAGCTGTCTCCCTCCAGCGTTGAGCGTATTCCCTGAAGCACTCATTGCTTTTAAGAGACAGGTTCTGGAGTTGAGTTCTGTCTGGGGCCATGTCTGCATTATACTGGTATTGCTTCACAAAAAGATCATTGAGTTGATCGGTGATGTAACCATTGGTAGAACGGGCGCACAGAAGCTCATTATTCTTCTCCTTCAGCAAAGTCTTCAATTTCTCCATCTGACCAGTCAGTTCGGTCACCATCTCCTCCTCCTTTTCCTTCCGAGAAGTTGAAAATGCATCCCATCGCTCTTGCCACCCTGCCAATTTACCATGAGCATCCATTAATTGTTGCTTGACTCGCTTCAACTCAGAACTGGATGATCCCAAGGCCTTGTCTGTCTTCCTGAAGAAGTCCACCTCCACAGCTAATTTCCCTTCTGCTTCCCCTTGCAATCTGACGGCTTCCCCCTTCTGATATTCTGCCTCATGGAATTGATGCATATAGTCTTGCAACTTCCCACTTAACTCCGAGTTTTCAATTTGAAGCTCCTCCATGGCTTTCTTCAATTTGTCATACTCCTCTCGGCTCACCATTGTTGACTGCGCAGGAGTAGGTGGATACAAAGGTTCTTCAATAGGAAACGGCAGACCAAACTCTTCGACTCTTCCTTGAAGCCACTCTCCATACTGAGGGTAAGTTCTACAATCTCCTTTTCCAAGCACAGTTCTTCCTCTCTTGATCACCTTGAGCCAGGCCTCTGCTGCCTTACGGGATACAGTCAAATCAGGCGAAGAATGGAAAAACAATGATTCTTCCACGTCCTTTTCCAAAGGCGGAGTTCTTAAAGCATATCCGAACTGTCTAACCGCTAGAGAAGGATTATAGTTGATTCCTCCTCTTCTTCCTACCAACGGTACATTTGGGAAGTTCCCACTGAAGGAGAATTGCGACCCAAAGCGCAGCGGATAAAAAATTTCTCCTTTAGAGATCCTTACGAATGGTCATGATCAGTGATAGAATATTTACCTCTTGTGACGACTAAAACCTTTGGTGCAGATCTCTTGTGACGATCAAAACCTTTGATGCAGATCCACGAAGCGATCACGAACGTTGAACGATGACAACGTCTCTACTCAGTCCACACGAACGGGTTCCTTCAATCTCAGTGCTAGCTGGTACGAATGAAGGCTTTGAGTGAGAGAGAGAGAGAATGATAGAAAACGAAAATAATGCAACCGCAAATTTTTGCTTCTGCACAAGGGTTCTATTTATAGAACCACTTGTGTGGGCTTCAAGCTAAAAAGCCCACTTAAGTGTATTTTGGCCCATATCTTATAATATGTCCAAAATCACTTAAGCGCATGGTAACTTACCATATTTCGTATTCTACTCAAGTACACCGTACCTTACGATGTTCTATAACTCACTTAAGGGCACCGTACCTTACGGTATTCCTTAGTTACTCTATCTCTCATCAATCCGTCCTTTGTGTGTGACCCTGTAGGTTTTCGTGACGTTGGCAATTATATTAAATCACGCATTTAACATAATAAACAGTGAGCGGTATCTAGCAACACATCACTGCTACCCAAGACACGAAAATGTCAAGTGATCTGACAATTCCTTCTGTGATAATAATTATGTGTATAATTACCCTTTTGCCCTTATGTCTATATTGAACACAAGGCATAGACCGTGTCATCCTTGTCCAGTTCAATATTGGGCCCATAGACATTTATCCTGTTATGCAGGATGGGCAAATTCCATCTAGGTCACTCATGTCCCTCAGCATGCTTTGTGGAGTACCCATCAACTGCCTTTATGGTTATCCAGTTACGGATAACGTTGGATCAGCAATAAAGCACTCGACTCTACATCTAGGATCCATAGTGGTTTCAGGTCGAAGAGTGGAATACACTATTATCACCATGAGAATAACTTATGACACCTTGCATAACTTTCTATATAGTATTCTCATAGCGGGTCAATCCGGTATAAATATTACTCCTAATATTCATACCTATGTTTAAGACTTGATAACTCTTTATCCATGATCCATGAGATGTGATCATCAGTCTACAAACATAATAGTCTTAATGCTTTAATGTTATCCCACTTCACACTAAAGCTCGACTACGGATACTTTAGGAATAATGTCCTTATGTTTAATGTGTTCTCATGATTAAGTCACACTTAATACATTAAACGGACTATCTATTCCAGGGACTTTATTAATCAACCATAATAAAGAGAATGCCTTTTATTATTCGATACAAGTACTAAAATGCATTGGCCTCTAGGGCTTACACCAACAATCTCCCACTAGCACTAGAGCCAATCAGGTATACCCCTTATGCCCATTGATCTAGTATGGCCATCATGCTTCTGCTGCGCAAGAGGCTTTGTCAGTGGGTCAGCTATATTGTCAAGTGTAGGTACTCTACATATTCTCACACAACGTCTAAGTATGTGTTTGGATCGTCGGTGAGATCTAGGCTCCTTAGCTTATGCGATAGCACCATTGTTATCATAATAGAGACCAATGGGATCCACAATGCTAGGGACTATGCCAAGTTCACTAATGAACTTTTTTGATCCAAACAGCTTCCTTTGCTGCACTTGAGGCAGCAATATACTCGGCCTCAGTTGTAGATTCAGCAACTGTATCTTGCTTTGAACCTTTCAAGCTCACAGCGCCACCATTTCAGCAAAACACATAACCATTGGAATCATTCATATTAAAGCGTCTCAGCACCTTGTCTATGTACTCTGACTTAGGCCAAGCATTTTATGATCTATCTCTATAGATTCTGATTCCTAATATATAGGCTGCTTCACCTAGGTCCTTCATAGATAAGCATTTCCCCACCCAAGACTTTGCTTGTTGCAGGGTAGGGATATCGTTTCCAATAAGTAATATGTCATCTACATATAGTACCAGGAATACGATCATGCTCCCACTAACCTTCTTGTAGACACAAGGCTCATCTTCGTTCTTGATGAATCCATACAGTTTTACTGTTTCATCAAGGCGAAGATTCCATGAATAGGTCACAGGCTCATCTTGATCCATGAGTAATACATCACCTTGATCAGATATCCATATATCTCAGGTAGGTGACGTATCCTGCCTGACCTACGCTGGTCTTGTTCTACTTGAGCAGGTTGCTCTTACACAACCACTTGTGTTTCCTGCTCTAATTCCTCCATAGGTGTATCGATAATTTGTGATTCTTGAATTTCTTCAAGTTCTACTTTCCTCCCACTGATTCCTTTGGAAATAAAATCCCTCTCTATGAAAACTCAGGTTCGAGCGACAAACATTTTGCCCTCAGAAGGATTGTAGAAATAATATCCTCTTGTTTCTTTAGGATACCCCACAAATAAGCATTTGTCAGATTTGGGCTCAAGCTTAGTTGAAACTTGTCATTTCACATAAACCTCGCAACCCCAAATCTTTATGTAAGACATATGTGGTTTCTTACCACTCCATATCTCATATGGTGTCTTCTCAACCTTTTTGGATGGAACACGGTTAAGTGTGTAAGCTGCTGTCAATAGTGCATGTCCCCAAATGGAGTTTGGAAGATCGGCGTGACTCATCATGGATCGGACCATGTCTAACAGGGTTCAATTTCTTCTCTCAGATACACCATTCCGTTGTGGTGTTCCAGGAGGAGTAAGTTGGGATAGGATCCCACACTCTTTCAGATGGTCATCAAACTTTAGGCTTAAATACTCACCGCCTCGATCTGATCGAAGAGTTTTAATATTCTTACCTAGTTGGTTTTGTACTTCATTCTTGAATTCCTTGAACTTTTCAAAGGACTTTGATTTGTGTTTCATTAAATACACACAACTGTATCTACTGAAATCATCGATAAATGAAGTACTGAAAACCTCCTCTGGCTGGAATGTTCAGTGGTCCACATACATCAGTATGTATGAGGGCCAAAAGATCATTAGCTCTTTCACCTTTTCCTGTGAATGGAGATTTTGTCATCTTCCAAGTACTTTGGGCAGTTTCTCTTCCAGTGTCCGGTCTTACCGCAATGGAAGCAGGTGCCTGCCTTTGTTATGCCTCCACTAGGCCTCAAAACAGTAACAGTGGGTCTGGGTTTGGCAACTTCCTTGCCCTTCCCTTTATCACCCTGCCTGGTGGGCCTTTTGTTCTGTCTCTTTCCATTTCCGATCATCAGAATGGACTTCCCTTTTGTCTTCAGATTCTGCTCGGCAGTTCTTAACATGGCGAGCAGTTCAGGAAGAGATTTGTCCATATCAATCATATTGAAATTTAGGACAAATTGACTGAAACTATCTGGCAACGATTGCAAGACCAAATCAGTCGCAAGTTCCTTTCCGAGGGGAAAACTCAACCTTTCAAGCTTTTCCATATACCCAATCATCTTGAGCACATGGGGACTTATAGGGGCTCCCTCAGCTAACTTGCCTTGAAAAAGGGCTTTTGAAACTTCAAACCTCTCATGCCTTGCTTGCTCTTGATAGAGCATCTTCATGTGTTCGATCATATCGAACGCTGTCATGTTCTCATGTTGCCTTTGCAACTCTGAGTTCATGACATCCAGCATGAGACAAGCAGTTTCATTGGCATCATCGACATGCTTCTTATAAGCATCTCTTTCTGCCTTAGGTGCAGAACCAGGAGGTTCCTCTTCAGGAACAGGTGTCTCCAAGACATACAGCTTTCTATTATGTTTGAGGACAATCCTCAGGTTTCGGTGTCAATCCAGAAAATTTGTCCCAGATAATTTTTCCTTATCAAGGATTGATCTCAAGATGTTGTTAGAGGTGTTTGCTGTCATGGTTATCTACATAAGGATTAAGAAAATATAAGTATCATTGACATATTTAATTAGGCCTTTAATCAAATATGCTCCCACTATTTTACTCAAAACAAATGACCCTCATCATTTGATTCGGAAAATCCCGTTGGAAGATTTTCTAGTGGGTCGAGATCCATATTTCACTTCGTTCTAAGTCCGCGTAGGCGGATTACACAAAACTAGGTTATTTAGGTAGGAACTCCTTCCAATTGTATCTCATACAACTCTCGAATATTTCAGTTGGGTGAATAACTCCTTATTCCAATCCATCATATGGATCATTCCCAACTCTTGCTTCTAAACATATATATAATCTTATTATAATCTGTTTAGTTAAGTTTGACCCATTGTTTTAACAGTTGGATATTACAATTATCCCATCGCACCTTACTAATATATAGATCATGCACCTCGCGTAGGCGAAACCTACATTATCCATTACTAGTCTTGATGAGTGTTAAAACTTGGAAAGCATAAACTTAACATTTTAGTTTGAGGGAATTGCAATTGTTATGATCTCACCGGCTTATTTATCATATAAATCGTCTCTCACATGCATCAACATACATTCACATGCATCAACATACATACACAATGAAACAGTTATGGCCCCTAGCGCAATTGTTCTCCCAAGCCAATGAGAGAACCTAAGCTAACCTAATAACGATCTAAGCTTCTCCAAGTAAGATCTTCAAGGTTGTCCTCCTTTAATATTTTGAATTCTTCTCTAAGCTTCTCCAAGCAAGATCTTCAAGGTTGTCCTCCTTTGATATTGAAATCTTCTATTTCTTCATAACATTGTCTTCTTCTCTTTCTTCATAACATTACATTACAGAAGAAACTCGTTTTACATACGAGGGTTTGAGATGAGAAAAGAAGTTACATTAAGAGATCAAAAGGAGAGGCACGACACGCAGGTCGTATTTAAAAACCCAAAACAAAATAAAGGACAACTAAGGCCATAACTGATCACCACAAGGCAATAATAATAAACACATTGTTATTATTAAATTTTAATTCCTTTAATTAATTAAAACCAAATTAAATTTCGGCGACCGATCACACTACGCAGAGTTAGCCGGGGGTTCCGCTGACCGATCAGCGGACGGGGTCAAGGGGCAGCGCCCTTGCGGGGTTGGAGGGGCAGCGCCCCTGTCCAAAATTTTAATGAACAATTCATTTGAAATGGACATTGTTTTTGCATCCACACAACTCTTGGGCAGGCACAAAACAGAAACCCCAAAATTTTGACTCTGGGAGTGTGACGACCGTCACAGGCGTGTGACGACCGTCACAGGCAATGTGAGTGTGACGAGCGTCACAGGGTTGTTACGACCGTCACAGGTCAAAACAAAAATGCCTAAAATTCTGTGAGTCTGTTACGACCGTCACAGGTCAATCTATGGGTCTGTTACGAACGTCACGCGTCTTGTTACGACCGTTACGCATCCAGTTTGTTACGCTTGTTATGCTCGTCACACGAGCTTCACGCGGCCAATTAACAAACTTTGAAACAGTCAACACACGTGTTCCAAAAACCCTAAATTGACAACTCCTTGACGGCACAACCCTTGCGCCGTCACCAACCCTAATGCGCCAATTTCAGACCGTCAAACACGCCTCGATTGTTGATTCAGTATGATTGATCAACATGTCATTGCTTCACCATACTAATGTCGGATTCCGAAGCAAATGACCATTGATCGCTCAAAGGAAAACAATCATTTAGTGTTCGAATGAATGAAATAGAAACAGTATATCACATATACTGTACTTTGCATTAGGATTACTTATATCATATATAAGTTGATCGGTCTCAATTGCGTAACCTATGGACGATCGATGTATCGCTGCTTCACCATACTAATGTCGGATTCCGAAGCATAGTCAACATCAATCATCCAACTCGTACACTCATGATGCCAAATTTAATTACCCGTTTAATTAATTGATTCATTCTGTCTTTTAATCATATTAATACAGAAATTAAACACCTATCCGAGTCATGGTTTCGTAAGTGGCTCTGATACCACTGAAGGAGAATTGCGACCCAAAGCGCAGCGGATAAAAAATTTCTCCTTTAGAGATCCTTACGAATGGTCATGATCAGTGATAGAATATTTACCTCTTGTGACGACTGAAACCTTTGGTGCAGATCTCTTGTGACGATCAAAACCTTTGATGCAGATCCACGAAGCGATCACGAACGTTGAACGATGACAACGTCTCTACTTAGTCCACACGAACGGGTTCCTTCAATCTCAGTGCTAGCTGGTACGAATGAAGACTTTGAGTGAGAGAGAGAGAGAGAATGATAGAAAACGAAAATAATGCAACCGCAAATTTTTGCTTCTGCACAAGGGTTCTATTTATAGAACCACTTGTGTGGGCTTCAAGCTAAAAAGCCCACTTAAGTGTATTTTGGCCCATATCTTATAATATGTCCAAAATCACTTAAGCGCATGGTACCTTACCATATTTCGTATTCTACTCAAGTACACCGTACCTTACGATGTTCTATAACTCACTTAAGGGCACCGTACCTTACGGTATTCCTTAGTTACTCTATCTCTCATCAATCCGTCCTTTGTGTGTGACCCTGTAGGTTTTCGTGACGTTGGCAATTATATTAAATCACGCATTTAACATAATAAACAGTGAGCGGTATCTAGCAACACATCACTGCTACCCAAGACACGAAAATGTCAAGTGATCTGACAATTCCTTCTGTGATAATAATTATGTGTATAATTACCCTTTTGCCCTTATGTCTATATTGAACACAAGGCATAGACCGTGTCATCCTTATCCAGTTCAATATTGGGCCCATAGACATTTATCCTGTTATGCAGGATGGGCAAATTCCATCTAGGTCACTCATGTCCCCCAGCATGCTTTGTGGAGTACCCATCAACTGCCTTTATGGTTATCCAGTTACGGATAACGTTGGATCAGCAATAAAGCACTCGACTCTACATCTAGGATCCATAGTGGTTTCAGGTCGAAGAGTGGAATACACTATTATCACCATGAGAATAACTTATGACACCTTGCATAACTTTCTATATAGTATTCTCATAGCGGGTCAATCCGGTATAAATATTACTCCTAATATTCATACCTATGTTTAAGACTTGATAACTCTTTATCCATGATCCATGAGATGTGATCATCAGTCTACAAACATAATAGTCTTAATGCTTTAATGTTATCCCACTTCACACTAAAGCTCGACTACGGATACATTAGGAATAATGTCCTTATGTTTAATGTGTTCTCATGATTAAGTCACACTTAATACATTAAACGGACTATCTATTCCAGGGACTTTATTAATCAACCATAATAAAGAGAATGCCTTTTATTATTCGATACAAGTACTAAAATGCATTGGCCTCTAGGGCTTACACCAACACCCACAACTGTGAATAATATCCGCCCGAAGCAAGCTCCGGTCAGACCACCAAGAAATATCTTCAGCTCTCAACCCCGTCAATCTCTTCGACCAACTCAACGAGTCCTTGACATCAACGAACGCTCCTGATTTGGGTAGGTGAGAACTGAACCACTTATAAAACAAAGGCGCACAACAATTCAACAATCCTCCCCTTCTATTCTCATTCCTGTGATGCACTGAATGAAAGAAATCTCCCAACAAAGTCGGCACCGGATTTCCCAATACAAAGAGGCGTACGGCATCTATATCCACAAATTTTGCAACATTAGGGAACAGGACAATCCCATACACACAAAGAGCCAACACAACATTGAAACCCCTCTGGTCACCATCTTCAAGTTTCTTCTTTGCTTCTCCCAGCAAGAAACTCAAATGAAAACTACTGACTCCTCCCTTCTGACACATATTAGCCTTCAAGACTGATTTCCCCAAATATGTGGCCGAAGCAACCATGCTGAGATCTGGCAGAAACTCAGAACTGTAGAACAACAATTATGACTTGATAGGAACTCTGAGAAAACTGGCAATCTCCTCCAAAGTAGGGACCAAAATATAATCCGGGAATGTGAAACACCTCAATGAAGGGTCATAGAACTGCAGCAGTGTGAATAGAGCATCGTGTTGATCCTTGGAAAGAACCGTGACGAAACTTAGAATCAAACCGTACTCCTTCCGGAATCCTTCTAGAGAATCGTGATTCATTAACTTCGTCATCTGTTGAATAGGATCCAAACAAACCACAGGAAACTTGTAGGCGACGTGTCTCTTTCTGCCAATATCCATCTCTGGAGAACCAGAAAACCCCGACCGGAATCAAGAAGAAGATGTAAACCCCTTAGAAATGGATAAACATGTGTTAAATGATATGAATGCAGAATGATGTGATGCAATGCAGTGACATGGAAATCAAGACTGCTGTATCTGCTTGAACATCTGTCGGGTTGCACTGTTTGAAGAGAAAACCCACTGAATAATATAATATAAGATCAAAACTCTGCTCCAGAAAACCGGGTTGGTTGGAGGTTAAGGTTCCCTGAATTTAGCCCGCCCCTCACTGGTAGGTTCTAAGAACAGAAGTTTATCAGCTTCAGCCCTTTAGTCGAGAATAATACGTTTACCACTGAAGGTTTGGCATTATTACGGGATAAAAGACCTCTGCTGACTCCCCTCAACAGGATATCCTAAAGCAAGTTCCCAGTCTCGGGGTCCTCGGATTGAGCAGCGAGAATGCGCCCACCAAAGCTAACATAATCACGTCTCGGAGGAGAGGCCTCGACTGAGTTCTCGGGAAATGGTCACCAGAGTCGACGATTTCTAAAGGAATATCTGTCGTTATGGAACACCCATAGGACAAAATATATCCAACAGAAACCTCGCCTGGAACGTGGGTCTCATGAACGACTTAACGTAGCAACATGCCACGCAAGCCTCATGACTATCCACTCTAACACCTATGTGTACACTCAAGCCTGGGTAGTGGGCTTATCTCTCATAGAACATCCCACCCCAACAAACAGTCAACCCCCACATAGCCAACAGACACAACAATGATATGTATACAATGCAATAAGGTAAAGCAAGTAAATGCTGAAAATAAATAACTGTACAAAAGAATAAACACCCAACAAACAAGAAACCTACAAAAGCTAGGAGGGACTCGCTTAGGGAAACCAGGTCCCCAGCAGAGTCGCCAGCTGTCGCAACCTGAAAAAGGAATGCGAAAAAACAACCGGCGAAAGAAAAAATGACAGAAGAGTCGCCACCGTGCGTTATTTATCCCAAAGGAGGGAAAGGAAACGCTCAAAGTAAACCTGGAGAAAGGAAAGGAAAAGACAAGGTCTCGCAACCAAATCTTGGGTTCGGGAGTCGATTATGCGAAGGGAAGGTATTAGCACCCCTACGCATCCGTAGTACTCTACGGGATCCACTCTTGTTGTTCTTGTCTAAAGGGTGTGTGTTTATCTAATGTACTATTTACTAAAAGGGAAAGGGTCAAGAGAAAATGACTCGCACGGATGTCGCATCCACTGCATACGTATCTCATCTGGAATGAGAATCAGAGTCTTCGTAGCTCGGCTACCTATGGGTTAAAGAGGAGTGTGCTCGCTAAGACGTCGCGTCTTATGCCTACGTATCTCATCGGGAATGAGAATCAGAGCAAAACGTAGTTCAACTAACTACGGGAACAAAGGTCTCGATTGCAACTAGGGCAAGAGAAAAGGAAGGTCTCATCGCAACGAGGGCGAGAGAAAGGATCGCAATAAGGGCGAAAGCAAACAAGGATTAGTTGTTAGTCGTTAGTCAAACTCGGCAAGACATCGCATCTTGTGCCTACGTATCTCATCTGAACATGAGAATCAGAGTTGCCGTAGTTCGGCTACATAGGGATTGCCATCTGAACATGGACTTACAAAGGAGGACACTAGTTGTGTCAAAGGAGAGTGGGCAATGTGTTCACGTCCTAGCAGTAGGTGTCGCAGCTCGCTGAATCGAGTCTTAGGCAGTTACCTCTTTGCAATAGGATGGATTGACATGCCACAAGATCGGAGACGCACGGAAGGTCTAAAAGAAATGGGGAAGTTCTGCCCTAGAGTTGTCATGTAATATGTACTTAGGTGTTAGGATTTACAAATCTACATTCGGAAAAGCGTCATCTACCTCTACTCAACAATCGTGGCCGAAACATTGTTTTGTATCTCTTAATACAAGATATCTTTCATTTTAAAAGGTTTTTGATTGGTCGCACGGCGGCGAGAAAAAGAGTTTGATTGGTTGGATGTGCTTTGAGTGATGGCGAGAACCAGGATTGGCGAGATATACATCTCGAATCCTAGCCTCAGGAGTGCATGGTATACACCATGTTCCATTTCCATCTTTATTTGCAAAAGTGTTTAATAGAGAATTAAGTGTTTTGAATTTGATTGAGAAAGGGTTTGGAGAAACCGCATTGACAATTTTAGGCGATGGCGAGAGTTAAGATTGGCGAGGCATACGTCTCGAATCTTAACCTCAGGAGTGCATGGTAAACACCATGTTCCATTTCCACCTTTATTGAAAAAATGTTAAATAAGAATTAGGTATTTTGAGTTTTTGTTGTGAAAATGACTTGACCTAGATCAAGTATTGATGGACGTTTGAGAAAGATTTGAATGAGTGTTTGAGAAAACAAAGTGGGTAAATTGGATGATGGCGAGAGCTAGGATTGGCGAGATATACATCTCGAATCCTAGTCTCAGGAGTGCGTGGTATACACAACGTTCCGCTTCCATATTTATTGAAAAAGTCTTGACTTATGAATTAATATTTTTGAGTTTTTATTAGAGAAAATGGCTTGACGTTGAATCAAGCATTTGATGAAAGTTTGAAAGAAAAGGAATAGAATAGGAGGGCGAAATGAATTGATTTGTTTATTGAGAAAATACTCGACGTTGGATCGAGTCATATTTTTGTATTTTTTCAGAAATGGTGGATTTTACTCTTTGGTTAGTGTCTAAAACGAATAGAGAAATAAAACAATACAACATTATATACACATTGGGGAAGTGGGGTACATTTTGTCAAATGGGGATTGTCAAAAATCATGAAATAATTTAATCGGGCCCAAACAACAAAATGATACGAAATATGAGTGTAAGTGCAAGAGAACCGGCTCATTGTAAGAAAACCCAAGAGTAAGCTATGTGAGGTTGATGGCGATGCTTAAAAAGCAATCGACTTACAAGGGTGTGGAAAAATGGGCTCGATATTAAATCGAGAAAAATATGATTTTTATAGTTTAAAAATGGTTTTGAATGAATGATGAAATTAAAAGACAACAAATCTATGTTATGATAATGAAACTATGAAAATAATAAAGCATAAACATAACAAAAAAATGTTAAAAGAAATAAAATACTAAAAGAAAATAAAATGCTAAAAGAAAAATAAAATACTAAAAAATATGCTACACATGAGTATTGAACCCACCCCACTCAAGATTATGATACTACCCTTCTCCACCAGACCACTCATGGTTATTTATTATTTTGATGTTACTTTAAATATATAAACTAAGATAGATTAAACATTAGAATAAAAACTAAAATAAAAAAAGTCTGTTGGACTACCAGTAGTTAAACCCAGCCGCTTGACTGTTGGGTTTTTCAATGAGGGATAAGTTGAAAACATAAAAACAATTATTAACTAATAACCTAGGAATTTTAAACAACATCTTTAATGCTTTCAAAATTTATTCTGTTTAAAAATAAATTAAAGAAAAGAAAAAAAAAGAAAAAAAAAGGATAGTAACAGATGCCTCACAAACTTGCTTCTCTCGTCTCCTTCACGAAATCGCTCAAGTCCTCAAACTCCCATCTCCCTCACGAAATCGCTCAAGCATCATCTCTCAAACCTCTCTCTCGCGTACCCTTCGCTTACCCATCACTCAACAACGTTAAGCAACAAAAGCGTAAATCCACGATTTCACAGAGACATCAAGCGGGAATCTCACCTTTGGCTACGACAATGAATCAGGTGAGCTTGAATCTATCTCCTCTCTTCCAATACTGGCTTTTTCTTTGATTTTTGGGATTTAGGGTTTGTCTTTGGGATTTTTCCGCCTCCAAGTTTTTCGTCGTTAATTCCTCCTTCTCTCCACTGATTCGTTTTCTATTTATGCTTTTCAAAATTAGGGTTTCAATTGGTGTCTTTGGTATTCCAGAAGAGTAACTCTGCAAAGCACTTTGGATGTTCAGAAATTGGATTGACCTCTTTGATGCTAGGTTCGAAAATGGTAATCTGAACCTTCGTACTTTCTTGCTCTGTTTTGACTTCATGCCAATTTGGGATATTTCTTGAATTTTTACTGCTTTGGCTAATTACTTTGTGTTTTACTGCAGGCTGCAGTATCTCTCCCTGTTGCAGGATGTATCAAAGTGAGTACAGGACCATCATTCATGTGCATTGCCTTACCACATTAGCCATGCATATCCTATGTTTGACCATGTGATTAATGTATCTATTTTATGGTGAATGCAGGTTTTGCAACAAGGCATAACATGGTTGTCTATTTTTACTGTGATAAAAATGGTTGAGTGTGTTTGCAGGTCAGTTTTTGCTAGCAGGTCCATACCAATTGTGGCCTATGCTCAATTGATGTTGTGCTCTTGCAACATGGAGTGTTTGTAGTCTGCAGGATGTTGTGTTTTGGTTGTGCACACTTTGGTCATGGTCTGCACTGGAATGGAATGTTTGCTGCAAAACTGAAGTCCCATGTGATGGCTTGGTCTACTTTATGTTGCAAAACTGCTTAAATGATGTTTTGTGGCTTAAATTGATGTTCTCATGTGCTGCTTACTGCAATATTTGTTGTGATTTGGTTTGAAAATAGGCATTGGCTTCTAGCAAGACCAACCTGCTTGCCCTTTTGGCTTGGTGCAGCAAGGCTTTGATCCTAGACAACATGGATGTTTCCTACTGCATTGTAAGTGTTTGAACTTGGTTGCTTTTATGTTGGATGCAGGCCATGGTTTCTGCTTCATCATTTGGCTAGCCTTTTGGTCATGAGTTGGCATTTTATGCAGAGTTCACACATGTTGGGTTCAGTGTGTATGCTGATGTTGCCAACTGGTTTTTTTGCAGGTTTGATTCTAGCTGCTACAGCCTTCATGAGCATTTCTCCTCATTGTGAGTTCAAAGCCAAATGCATGTGTATTTTTATGCCCAAATGGTTAATGTGGATGTCATGTGATTGGTATTAACATCAACTAACGGAAGGAGCCATGGTCTGATATTCCTGCAGTTGGTGTTGCTGACCTTCCTGTTATGGGTGATGTTTTTTCTCCTGTCGGCATCGCCAATCTAATTCAGTTAGTTTTCTCTTGAATTTGATTGCTCATCATAAACTTAATCCATTCGTGACTCCGTTCCATTTCTTCATGATGTTGCATGCATGAATTGCAGGTGAATATGATGGTGATTCGACGATGGTGGAATCGTACCGGTCAAATTGTTGACATGAAGAAGCAACTTTTACAATTTCAAAAGCTTACCAATATCCTTAGGAATAAAACCTGTCAAATGATTGGAGTAAAGCTCCAAAACTGTGAAAAAGTAGATATATTTGAAGAGAAAGACAAGAGTGAATCTTGGTCAATTTGGTTACAAGAGGAAGAGACATGAACAAGAAAGAAGGTTAGAAATAAGGTTGTTGTTATGATTGAGACCATTAATTTGGAGAAAAACATGTAAGTGTTGGAAGGGAAAGAGGGTCAAAAATGGGAAGGTGAACTTTGGTCAAAGTTGACCAAAGTCAACAAAATGGTCAAAATTCAATTTTCTTTGTAGTTTCTTTGTAAATGGACATTGAATAAATGGTTATGGTGAAATTTAGGGCTTTTGGATTTTGGATTGACTTTGGTCAAAGTTGACCGAAAAGTCAACTATTGACCAAAATCAACATTTGCTCAAAAATGTCAAGACTTGTATTTTCTTGTGTAGAATCAAATGTAATGGTTTAAAATGACATGAAATGGATTGAAATGGTTTGAAAAATGATTTGAAATTTGGTTTTACCATTGGTTTATTTATGACTTGGATGCCTGACTTTGAAAAAAGAAAATAACTTGACTGACAATATAGGTTAACAAGGCCATGAAATGAGGGCACAAGATTAGGGTTTTAATGTAATATTCATGAATCAATGGGCATGACTAGCACTCGGCTTGAGACACAAGAGGATTGGTTGTTTGGATGACCCAGACCATAGATGTATCCACAATCACATGAACAACACCATGACTTTGGACCAAGACCAATCCTCATATAAGACCAAAGTAAGGTTAGGCCAAGCATGCTAAACAAAAATAAAAAACATAAAAAATTCAGGACCAAAATCGGGGTATGACAATAATCATTGAAAATTTAAAACATGATGTGGCCTTACAATGAACCACTACGCCTTGGGCAGAGCGTAGGGCTTTCATGCAAAATGAAAAACAAAAGAAAATTACTCTGTCTGAAGAGTAACTTGGACTATTTCTTCAGCAGTCCAGTTGTTGATCTTCTCCCCTGGAACACACGGGCGCACCCAATTATCCATATCACAATCACTGTCACCATCTTCATTGTCTGTTGCAAAGACATCCCCGTGATTCATCAATCCAACACTAGTGAAAGTACACGGCCCTTTCTGATTCTGGACACCCTGCTCTGATGATTGAAAAGGCTGATAACCAATGCCAAACAAGTCTTCTTTTATGGGCACATCAATCACCTTGCCCCAGCCTTCCGCGTTACCTGAATGAATGACCTCTAGAGCTTGCTAATAGGACGCGATCGAGGTACCTGGTTTCTTCAGTTCAACAAAAGCCACCTTCTCAATACTGACAGTCTCAAAAGCTTGACATAGAGTTTCATGAATTTCGCCATGCATCTCCACATATTTGAAGGAGGATACATGGCTCACAAAGATGTCCTCTTCGCCACACACGGTCATAACTTGACCATCCCACACATATTTTAGCTTTTGGTGGAGAGTCGAAGAAACTACTCTGGCTCCATGTATCCAGGGACGCCCCAACAGAAAACTATATGCTGGTTGAATATCCATCACTTAGAAGATAATATTAAACACTTCCGGGCCGATCTTCACAGGCAACGTGACTTCACCAAAAACTGATCGCTTGGATCCATCAAAAGCACGGACAACAAGATCACTTGGTGTGAGAACAACCCCTTCGGCATCAAGCTTACTCAGAGCCTTTTTGGGCAGCACATTCAAAGAGGAACCGGTATCAACCAAAACATGCGACAAAACGGCGCCTTTGCACTCCATCGTGATATGTAGGGCTCTATTGTGATTGCGACCCTCAAGTGTCAAGTCTAAATCAGTGAATCCCAAACCATGTCTCGTGTTAACATTTGCAATAACACCTTCAAGATGGTTAACAAAAATCTCTTGAGGCACATAAGCCATATTCAACACTTTCAACAGGGCGTTACGATGTGCCTCGGAACACATCAACAGAGAGAGAATAGAGATATTTGACGGTGTCTGGTTCAACTGATCCACAATCTTGTAATCACTCTTCTTGATGATTCTCATAAATTCCTCCACGTCCTCTTCAAAAGAACTCTCGGGCACTTCCTTTCGCACCGGTTCTTCTTCAACTACAACTTGTTTCCCTTTTGTTCTAGCAAGAGCCTCAGCATTGTTATCCTTCGGAACCTGTGGTGCAAACAAACGACCACTTCTCGTAAATCCTCCGGGTCCTCCCACATTACCCACAGCCGAACCAACTGTTACTGGAGTCTTATTCGACGAACCAATCGTCATTGGAGTATGATTTACTGATCTGGTCAGATTCTCTGGTCTTCTATTTTTTCAAAAAGCATTGTCATATTGCCACGGAATTGCTCTACTATTCTCAAAAAGTCTTCCACTAGAAGCAGCAATGGTGGTAGGAGTACTGATAGTTACTAGAGCATTAACAATCACGGGAACACCAACAGTCACCGGAGCAGATATGGTCACGGGCGCAGCTACGATCACAGGAGTACCAATAGTTACAGACGCATTAATAGTTCTTGGAGCACGTACAGGACCTTCTGACGGTGTAAAGTAAATGGTAACATTCGATACCTCTTCACGGTCTTTCACTACCCGATCAAACTGTAAACAACCTTCATTCATCAATTCCTGGATACCTTCTTTCAATTTCACACAGCCGTTTTCGTGATTACCACAATCTGAACAATTCTTGTCACATCCCAGGAATACTCCCCCTCTAAGCAGACGTTCCTTCACTACAAACAACGAAGTCTGAACATCATTAACATTGACTACCAAGTTCAAATTTTCCCCATCTTCCACACTATTTACTCTGGGCCCTCCATGCTGAGGCATATGATTATTCACCACATTCTGAGTAGGAGCAAAGTTAATCGTCTTGGCATCAATCAAATCTTGAACTTTATGGTGAAAAGCCCAACAATTCTCGATGTGGTGCCCTGGCGCACCAGAATGAAAGTCACAACGGACATTAGCATCATAACCAGCGGGAATCCTGTTAATGGAGCCATAGTGCGAAGTTCAACAAACTTCAACCTGAGCAGTTCAGGGAGTAATTCAACATAAGTCATTGGCAACGGATCAAAACGACGATCTGGCATTCTTTGTCTTGGTTGGAATTAGCATTGTTGTTGTTGTTGTGGTTTTCCTCTTTGTGGTTGTTGAGGTTGGGTTACTGGAATAGTCACAACAACAACTTGACGGTATTGTTGTCCTCTGTTTCCATTTCTCTGATTATGTATAGCATTTGTCTCACCCTCTCTCCTTCTGGGTGCCCCCAAAAATGGTTTCTTAGCACTTAAAGAACTTGAAGAACCAGGGTCTTGGATTTTTCCCGCTTCGATAAGACTTTCAGTTCTTTCTCCGCAAATCACAACATCCGAAAAACTACCAAACGGGAAACTTCCTATACGATCCATGAATACACCTTGCAGGGTTCCAATGAACATATCAGTCAATTCTCTCTCCAACATCAGAGGTTGTACTCTCACAGCTAGTTCACGCCACCTCTGGGCATATTCCTTGAAACTCTCACCGGTCTTTTGAAACAAACTCTGCAACTGGGTTCTGCTCGGAGCCATGTCCATGTTACGCTTGTACTGCCTCAGAAAAGCTTCACCTAACTCTCTCCAGCTTCTGACAGATTCTTTTCTCAAGTCCATGTACCAATCCAAAGAGGCTCCAGACAAGATGTCTTGGAAAAAGTACATCCACATTCTTCCATCATCAGTATAAGCGGATATCTTCCGATAATAAGCTTGTACATGAGTTCGAGGACAAGAAGTGCCATTGTACTTGTCGAAAGATGGCGCTTTTAACTTTTACGGGATCCTGAAACCATCAACCAAACCCATGTTAGAAACATCAAAGCCCAAAGAATTCTGGCACTCCATGGCGCGAATCTTTTCAGCAAGGGCGTCAACCTTTCTATCTCTCTCTTCCACCTTTCCAAATTCATCATCATCGCTGGGAATAGTGAACATATCTTCTTGCTTGTCAACCAAATGAGGAGGATGATGAACTGGAGCCCGTGTCGCTCGAGCATTAGCAGCCTCCATAATAATGGGTTGTCCATTGATTCTAATACCATTCGATTCATCACCATTAGCATAGTTGTTGACAGGGTTGGTAGCAGCAGCGTCATCGACAGGGGTCCCTTCTGGCGGATTCTGACCGACAGGGGGAATCACAGTTTCTTGTCTCTGTACCAAGGCTCGGAGTTCCTCTTGCCCTTGCACTACCCCTTGCATCATACTCATGAATTGGGTCATGTTGGTCCTCATCTCTGCTAGATCTGCCTGAAATTGATCCATGGTCTTCTGTTGATTCTGCCTTGTTGCGTAACGGTGCAGACGATACTCAGCAATTCTGCCTGAAACGGGAACCAGAATGAGAAATCCTCTTCAAGAACACCTGTAATGATGCAAGAATGATATGTGTATGATGCGTATGCTATGTTTTATCATTTCTCAGGTATTCAAGAGTCTCGTCCACCTTTGAAAAATGGTAACCTGCACTCGTAAGCGAAACATAAACAACAAAGAAGCAACATACACTGGACGACAAGCAAAAAAGTGAAACATCAATAATCTCCTCCATACAAACATAGTTCAAGCAAAGATTCAGTTCATCAGTGTAGAACATGGAATCCCATCCAACAATCCTGGAGGTGATTCTCAAAATAAACAACAATACAAACTAGGGAAGTCGTCCTTCAAGAATGAGAGTCTTCAAATACTGGCACTGATCCATCAACCTGTCACACTCTGAACACTCAGGTAGAGGGGTGAGCTTCTCTTTCAGTTGCACCCTGAGTTCAATAACTTCCTCTAGGAAATGAGATGCACGGATGTCACTTCCTCTGAGCTGGCTCTCTGCTGCATGCCTCAGATCTACCTCTTTCTTCAACTGAGTATCTTTGTCCTTAAGCTGTCTTTCCAAGTCTCGTATCTTCTTTTTGTAATTGGCTCCCGCTTTTTGTAATCTCAAGCGTTCATGGTGTTCTTCATCCAACATTGTTTCTATCTCATAATAGGACCTCTTTTTGTTTCTTGATCTACTAGAACTTTCACCTTGCGCTCCTTTGAGTTTATGAGCCAAATTCAGCCTATCAGCTTTTGCTTTGTAAAGTTCCATTTGGATCTCTTGTTCATTTTCTTTCAACTGGCGATTCTCCATTAAGGCTTGTTTATAATACTCAGCAGGCACACTCTCAGAAAGGATCAAAGGCGGTTGCTCCTGTAATGGTTCCATCCGGTCATATGGTAGCAACAAAGTCCCAACTCTTTCCTTGACCCACTCAGTGTAAGCAGGCATAGCAATTGCAAACTTCCTCCCTAAAACAGATCCATCTTTTATACCAATATCCTCCCAAGCTTTTCCCACTTGCTCCAATCTTGCTGGATCACTCCGTTTCTCAAAGTACACATTTTCAGCTATCTCGACATATTGCGGCCTTTCATTCATGACAAAACCCAACTGACAGAGAGAAAGAACCGGGTTGTAGTTGATGCAACCCCTAGTTCCTATAAGTGGAACATTGCGAAACTCTCCACAACACATAATGACGTTGCGCATATTAATCCTATAAGCTTGCCACTTGATATCATAAGATGTGAGCGACATGATCCTCTGAGTCCATTTGTGAGTATTCGGAGTATCCATAAACGGTCCACTGGTTGGTAGAAACGACAAGAACCACTTGAGCAGCAACGGGAGACAACACCTGATAGCTTCACACTTACCATGCCTGCTGTGTATCGCATAATAGGTGTCAGCTAACGAGGTAGGCACCGGGTTTCCTCCAATGAAAATAGTGATTGCTGCCTGGTCCACGAAACTAGGCATACTAGGGAACATAATAACTACATAAATCATGACAGCCAACTGAGCGTTGAAAGCTACCCAATTTCCTTTCTTTGCCTCTTCCTTAACCATCCTTACCAAGAACTTCAAGGATAAGCCCACAACATCACCGCTTGGTTTCCAATTATCGCTCACTTCCTTGATGCTCAAGTGAAGAGCCTTAGCGACAACTTTGAAATCCACCTCCTTTGGCACATCCAGGAAAGGTACTCGATTTTTGATTCGGACATTCATAAGGATGGAATACTCTTCAAGAGTGGGAGCTAGCTGGTAGTCCTGAAAAGTAAAGCAACGAAGCTCTGGATCATAGAACTGTAAGAGAGTCTGCAGAGGTACCAGATCAACCACCATCGTCAACAATGCCAAGATATCCCCATACTGATCATCAAAAACTTTCTGATTACAGTCGGTCACGAGATTACCCAATTCCTCCAAAGATGTCAACGGCTCACGGTAAAAACTGTAGGTGCAAGTCTTCCTCTTCAACTCTGGAATGGCAGCCATCTCTCGGTGTGAACAAACTCCTGAATAAACCTGAAAAATGATATGCATATGCGGGTTAATTTTTTTTTTATGCATTATTTTTTTTGAAAATAAACATGCTATGATGCAAAATGATGAAACAATGGCGGGTTGGCTGTGTATCACAAGGCACAGGATCAAAACTTCAGCATGAATTCGGAACCGGGAGCCATAGAGCACAGTCATCAACTTAGAACCCATACTTCAGAACCAACGGTCACCAACAAGAACCAAACAGAAGTCACCAGCAGAACACGGTCACCAACAGAACAAGTCACCATCAGTACCTGTAAATGATTCATTCCCGCCCCACTCACGGGTGTAATCTAGGCCAGGGTAAGGTCAAGAGAAACGTAGGATAAACAATCCTTTCAAAAATATCATCATATGCACACCAGATGTATGCAACGATAATACCCCATCAGAATCTGAACTGCTCGTGACTCCATGTTCCGCTAAGTGGCGCCATACCACCCGCTTCCCATGAATCACTCTATTCCTAGGTGTCCTAAAGTTCACTCATAGCCTGTGTATTGGGCCTTTTACCTCTTGTGACTCCCACACAACAGCAAAACAGATCCACAGCCAGTACAGTATGTATGAAACAGTAAAGCGCACATAGGATGCAATGCAAGCAGATAAGTATGCAAAGCAATAAATAAATAACACACAATAGACAATAAACAAACAAACGCTAGGAAAGGCCCACTAGGGAAAATAAATCCCCAGCAGAGTCCCCAGCAGAGTCGCCAGCTGTCGCTCCCCGGATTTCCCGAATCCAAGTACAAACGCGAAAATGGGTGGCGGAAAAAGAGTAGAGTCGCCAACTATGTACTTTTATCCTAAGAGGAGGGAAAGGTAGTACTGCATAACCAAGAGGGAACGAATAAAACAAAGTCTCGAACCAAAGAAAACTGAGTAAGGGGGCCGGTTATGTGAAGGGAAGGTTATCGCACCCCTTCACGTTTGTGGTACTCCACAGGATCCACGTTTGCTATTTATGTCTAAAGTGTGTGTATAAAAAGTCCTATATGCGATGCGAAAGAGAGAAAATCAAAGTAGGGAAAAGAAAGAGTTATTTCTCGCACAGGCCCTACCCTGCTGCATACGTATCTCAAGAAGGATTGAGAATCAGAGCACCATAGCTCGGCTAACCTATTTTTGTTTGTTTTGTGTTTTTTAGGTAAACGACGTTACTACGTAATCTACCGGATGCTCGACCTTTGGAGACTTACTCATCTGTAGTAGAAGGAGTTAACGTGTTCTTAGGAGAAGAAAAATCAAAGAGTTTGTTGTGTTTTAGGAATGCTCATGCAAAAAAGGAAGTCCTAGACGAAGGAACCGTGCTACCTTAATTGACATGCAGACGAGAGACTATACGAAGCCTAGCAATCCTATGGGGAGACGATCACACCACACAAAACATATAGCATAAAGTAAACGCACCAACGAGGGGGCTCAAACATACATGGGTAGGGCTTTAGTCAAGAGGGGTCATATCAACCTCGACAAACAAGCCATGGAAAGGTAATCAAGTGCGCTCTTAACCACTAACATTGAACGTCAGGGCGAGCAGATTAAAAGGGTAATGAGGTAAGACCTCATAGCTCTTAACCCTGGGCAGGGTGAGCTCATGACAAAAAGTGGGGATTCAAGAAGATGGAACCCTCTCCACTGACTGACCGGACAAAAGATCTTGGGCTTTTGTTCTGAAGCATCGACACGTAGTGCGAGCATAAAGAACGACACACCGAATAACGGGGGATTGACTACTAATCCCTTTTATCCGTCAATTGCCTCTTCATGGAGGTCTATAGCACTGGTGCCTCCTCTTGGAGGTCTTTGGGCATAAAAGTAAACACACAAAAACATTGCCTCCTATCGAGGTCTTCCAGCTAAGAAAGCGGTAAAATGCCGAAAAGATGTAAAAGGGATCAAGAGATCTACCACACGGATAAAGATCCGAAGTAACAACAACTAAAGAAATAAGAAACCAAGGGATTTCTCAAGCTAGCACCATCAAAGAAAGCAAGTCAGCAAAGCAATCAGAATAAGTCTCTAAATGGTATCCCACAAATATAGTGGAATACCAAGCAAGCTATCTCCTCAAGAGTCATGTGAGCCCTCACAAAAAACTCAACAAACAAGTTAGAATAACAAGATGGGGTGCAATCAAGAGTTGCACCAAGCCGAAGAATCATAGCAACAATATGAATCATGCCATTAAAGTTCACAAAAATCTCACAAAAAACAACCAAGGGTAGGAGGCCTAAACCTCTTGTCAAATAAATGCATCAGAAGGGTATCAAAACTCAAAGTCAGGTAAACAGTGCACGGATGCAATAGAAAACATGTCACAACAAACACAAATCAGATTGAAGAGCAAACAGAAAAAAACAACCGCTGTCATGATCGCTACTTCTTCGCTTAGCGAAGGCCTAGCGAAGCTTCGCTACAGGCTCGCCTAGCGATGGGCTAGCGAATGCCTACGGGTTCTGGGTTCTTCATTGATAACAGTACGATTTTTGAAACCCCTAAATCCTATGGTACCCATTTCAGAAACTGAGTGATCAAACACTCAAGGTATTGTTCTACACATTCATGCACGTCTAAACCCACATGCAAAACCTAACGATACCCACTCTTCCAAATTCACCCATAATGCCTCATACTTCTGAAATTTCTAATTGAAAACACAAAGTAATGGAAATAGGGCAAACCTGATTGGAGAGATCGATTTAAACTTAATTGCACGGTTGGGTTTCTAAAGCAACAATTAGGGTTTATGTGAGATGGAAGCGAAAAGTGTGTGAGTCAGAGTGAAAAGTCTCAGAGTCCAAGTGAATTTTTCAGTGTGTATGAAGGCTGCCCGAATTAGTTAGCTAGGGTTTTGTTCCAATGAAATTTTAGAGTTTATACTCTGATTTTCGTGGCTTGGTGGGCTCAATGAGAGAGTCCAAGTCCAAAATCCTTTTTGGTTAATTTTTATTTTCAAAACGCGTGGGCTTTGCCTAGCGAAGAATTTGCTCGCCTAGCGAGCAAGACAGCTCAGGAAGTTCTTCTGGGCGCAGGTGACTCTGGTGGCCTTTCTTGGGACTCGCTAGGCGAACCATTCTGCTCACCTAGCGAGCATGACAGCTCAGGAATAGGCTTTTACTCCTTCAAGATGAACATTTTGAATGATGAATAAACCCCATTTGAACATGTTGGAAGTATCTCAAGTCATTCCCTGGCCATTTGACCCTCAGTTGACCAACAATTGACTTTTGACTTCACAGTTGAATTTTGAATTGTACTGAGCCCATTAAGCTTGATCCTTTAAATAAAACCTCTGAAAACGAAACCCTAGCTCCCAAGAGCTCTACACAACATCCATAAGACCTTCAAACCAAGATTGCATCTCAATCCTCGAGGAACCCTACTTTGACCTTGATACCTAGATGAATACAAACTTCTTGGAAGACAAACTCTTGGAGCCAATTCTGATTGACATGATGAAATGCAATATGAAATGTTAAATGACCTAAAATGAATGCATGAATGAGGAGGGCAAATTTGAGGTGCTACACTTTGCTCCGACACTCTTTTTCAATTAGGTTTGTCTGAAGAACTGGATAGGATGTTTCATGTGCTTGGAATGCTGGAGTTTGTCCATTGTGAAGCGCCAACCTTTAAGCGCATCACATTAGAATTTCTTAGCACAATTGAGTTCAAACTCAAAAAGGGTTGGACGGGTACAACTATGTACTTTGGAGGAACTATGTCTTTCAGGTTGTACAATGTCGACCATGAGTTGACGGTCGAGCAGTTGGGTGAAAATCTTCACCTACCCCTTTATGGTCCCAGATCCGTACCAGACAGCTTCAATGCTAAGACATTCTGGTTGGCCATTACGGGACACTCCGACTACCAGGCTAAAGGAGCAAAGGCGTCAGGCATTCAAAACCCCTGCTTCAGGTATGCCCAGAAGGTGCTAGCCTTCACACTATTTGGCAGGGGTGGCAGTACAGGTGTAGCCAGCAGAGAGAGCTATTCTCTTTGTTTTCCATGGCAAACCGGGTAGTTGTGAGTGTTACAGCATTTGCTGTAGATTATCTGGGTCGTGTGGGGAGAGTAGCCCAAGGAGGAATCTCCATAGGAGGCATCATAACTCAAATTGCCCAATATTTTAGATATGATCCGGCTGCACTTAATGAGACACCGATAGCAGGTAAGAGCAAACTGGACATGAACGCTTTGGTCCAGCAAGGTATGATTTCACAAGTTTCTGATTATTATGCCTTAATGAGTTCGGGTCAGTTTATTATGGCTCTACCTGACCCGACACTTATTAGCATCTCAAACATGGCCAATTGGCTTTATGAAAGTGTCGTCCAAGATGATATGGACGAGCACAATGCTGATACATTTGATGCAGGTAACCCACAGGAGGAAGAAGTTTAGGAAGAGATGCAGGATCAGGAGCAATTTGTTGTCCCACCAGAGGAATCCATGCACCTCGGTGCCGGTTCGTCATATGTGACGCCGGACCAATGGTCATGGATGCAAACAGAAATTGGCGATCTCCGAGCGAAGCAAGCACGCCAAGGTGTAGAGCAGGCCCGTCAAGGGACTCTGATGGATGAGATGCACGCGATGATGCAACGTCTGATGTTGCAATTTCCGCCGCCACAGTGACCCGGTTTGAGCACCCCTCTATCTTGGATGCAAACATTGCGGACAATGTTTAGTTCAAGTGTGGTTTTTTTTAATTATTTATTATTTTTTTTGTTTGTTTGGTTTGTTGTTTATTTTGATTCTTAATATTTTTGTTTGAATTAAGTTGTGTGTACTCTATGTGTTACAGATAAAGGACATTTGTGCTGGATGAACGATGAAGCTTGGAACGATTGAATGGAAGACACACCCCTATACTTGCTCTTCTGGAAACCACTGAAGATTTATGCTACCGATTCGAAAAATCGGACGCGACTCTCTGTCACTGGATTTTGTAGTGATACTCCGCAACTAAAGAGAAGACGAAGCTACACCACACTGAGAAACATCTTGGAAGCC
Organism: Lathyrus oleraceus; assembly: GCF_024323335.1. Classification (NCBI taxonomy): domain Eukaryota; kingdom Viridiplantae; phylum Streptophyta; class Magnoliopsida; order Fabales; family Fabaceae; genus Lathyrus; species Lathyrus oleraceus. The sequence continues at coordinate 327,008,238 of NC_066579.1, forward strand.
TGAAAGCGAGACAAAACATGGTGAGAACTACAAAAAGCCAAACACTTATCATCATGAGAGCTGTTCAGGTATGTCTTTGTCTCTCTAGGTTTGCATTAGAGATACTGAAATTACATAGCACACGATACATACTGAGGCGTATTTTAACCCTGAGCCTTTCAAGCCAACCCGTCATAATCACCTGTCGTTCACCAATTTTGAGCCAAATTTCCTTTTGTTTCTATTTTGACCATTATATATAGCCATAAGCCCATACACTACCACACCATGCTTAGACAAGTGTTGTTTACCCTGAAGCTACCGAAAAGCTTAAGTTTGGGGTTTCATCAAAATTTAGGGACATCGACAAACCTTAGATAAGTGCAAAAAGATGAAGAAAAATGCAGAGAAAAAGAAGAGAAAGAAATAAAAAAAAAAGATAAGTCTTGAAGCACTTATCTAGGAAGTCTATGGTTGGCAAAAAGTTTGCATAAAGAGAGCAATAAAAGAAAATATATGCGCCAATGAACCTCAACAAAGAAAAAAATGGTGTCCAAAAGAAATAACCCCGAGTTTGAAAAAAGAACAAACGGCACAAGGGTAACAACACGAAATCTGAGCCTAAAACCCTAGTATTCCTTTTTGTTGTTTTTATTATCCACCTTACACCTTAGCCCCGGTACAACCGAAAAAGTCCTCAAATAGTGTGTGTTGTGTGTTGCTTGTTATGAAGGTATTTGTATTTCAAACCTAAGAGTTGATTTTGCATACTCTGTTTTCTTGAGTGTAAACACTTCGACCCCGAGAGATTTGGTGAGAGTGTGAAAAGCTACAGGCCAAAAGATGTGTTAAAGTTAAAGTGTGGCTAAAGTCGGAAATCAGGAAAGAGTAAAACTATGATTGAAAGTGAACAGGAGAACGCGAAAGATCGCGGTAGCATTGTGGATTCATTCATTTGGGGGCAACCGTCCTGATGTCTCGAGCATCACTTGAGGACAAGCAATGAGATAAGTTTGGGGTTATGATCAGTCACCAATTCTCCTTGTTTTCTGACACTCATTCGGCACCTTTGTAAGAAATCGGTAACACATTAGTCACTTATTTTATTGTTTTGTTGCGTTATTTATATGTTTGATATTGTAGTCTCTATTTGTGGAGCACGTATTATATGCATCATCATACTCCATTTTATGGCCTTTTATGGTAGTTCTTTTGATTTCAGGTATAAACAAGTGCATCGAAGGGATAAATAGGCATTCCGGACCCGACCGAAGAAGAAAAATGGACCTACAGTAGCCCTGACACGGTCATCCGTGTTGGCCAACACGGGCCGTGTCAGGAGAGAAGGTGGAGAAATGGAAAACAGGGAGCTGACACGACCCGTGTCAGCCTCCCTGAAGGGGCGTGTCACAGCATATTTGTGCCCAGAGGTCAACACGGCCAGGCGTGTGGCCTGACACGGCCAGTGTTGGCTTGGGCACTTGAATTTCCAATTTTTTGTTGTTTTTCGCACGGCTTATCCCGGAGGGCATTTTGGACTTTTACGCAAGGAAATTTGTCATCAGGAACTATTTACAGTGGATTTGAATTGGAAAAAAGGGACTTTTTACACGATAAAGAATTGGAAACGATCAAGACTGAAGAGGGGACAAGAAGCGAAGAACGGGGATCCTTCAAGAGCGGAAGCGATTGAAGATCAACGGAATTCTGACCTTTTTGTAATGTCTCAATTTTACTTTGTATCTGATTTGAATAATATGATAGGCTAAACCCCCTAATGCCAGGGGGGTATCCCTGAATTGATCATGTAATGACTCCGATGTTTGTTTTCCCTTAATATATCTTATTTGATTTCAATCTCACTGTATGATTTGCGTAATGCTTTCTTTTTGGAAAAAATTAAGATTGATGTATGGTTAACGATTAGCAAGACTGCAATGGTTAAGGTTTTTACACAGTGAAACCATAGTAGAGATCACCTAGGACTAGGGATACCCTATGGTTACCAGATTAATCTTGTTAATTTAAAATGCTTGGTTTCATCATAATCACCTAAGGACTTAGAGGTTAGATTGAATACCAAAGGTTTCCCTCCGAGGACTTAGGGGGAAATAATCTTTAGATCCGGTAATTGAAATAATATTCAGTATTAAGGAGATATACACTCAAGGGGTCATTACAGGAGATATTTACACATCTACCTTGGCATATCATATTAACTTGTGAAAATATTTATTTGCTATATTTTTCCTTACAGTGAATTCTTAAAAACCATAACTATAAATTTTGTTCAATTGAGTGACTATTGATGTATATTGCTGCGCAATCCTCGAGATCGATCTTTGGAAAACTTCCCTATTATTACTACATCAGCAAAAATAGTACACTTGTTATTTTTCCGATCAGCAACCCACACAAGTGGTTCTATAAATAGAAACCTTGTGCATAAGCATTTGTGTAGTTGCAATTTCATTTCTCTCTCTCTCTCTCTCTCTCTCTCTCTCTCTCTCTCACTCAAAGCCTTCATTCGTAGCAGCTAGCACTGAGATTGAAGGAATCCGTTTGTGTGGACTGATTAGAGGCGTTGTCATCGTTCAACGTTTGTAATCGCTCTGTAGATCTGCATCAGAGGTTTCAATCACCACAAGAGGTAACGATTCTATCACTGATCATGCCCATTCGTAGGGATCACTAAAGGAGATTTTTTTTTAAATTCCGCTGCATTTTGGATCGCCCTTCTCCTTCAGTGGTATCAGAGCCACTTATGAAACCATGCATCTGATAACTGTTTATTTTCTGTATTTTCTGTATTAATACGATTAAAAGACAGAATGAATCAAAGAATAAACAAGTAATTAAATTTGGCATCATGTGTGTATGATTTGGATGATTGATGTTGACTATGCTTCGGAATCCTACGTTAGTATGGTGAAGCAGCGATACATCGATCGTCCATAGGTTACACAATTGAGATCGATCAAGTTATATATATGATATAAGTAATCCTGATGCAAAATACGGTATATATGATATATTGTTTCTGTTTCGTTCATTCAAACACTTAATGGTTGTTTTCCTTTGAGCGATCAATGGTCATTTGCTTATTGATCTGACATTAGTATGGTGAAGCAATGACGTGTTGATCAATCATACTGAATTAACAATCGAGGTGTGTTTACGGTCTGAAATTGGTGCATTAGAGTTAATGACGGCTCAAGGGTTGTGTTGTCAAAGAGTTATGCGATTAGGGTTGTGATTACGCAAGAGTTGTGCTTTAAAGTATCAAGTGTTGATGCGAAAAACGATGTCGATTTCAAATGAATTTTGAGTCGGGGTGCTGCCCCCTTGACCCCCGTCCACTGAACGGTCAGCGAAACCACCGTCCGCTGACCGGGCAGCGGAACCCCCGACTAACTCTGCATAGTGTGATCGGTCGCCGAAATTTAATTTGGTTTTAATTAATTAACAGAATTTAAATTAATAATAATAATGTGTTTATTATTATTGTCTTGTGGTGATCGGTTATGGCCTTAGTTTTCCTTTATTTTGTTTTGGGATTTTAAAATACGACCTGCGTGTCGTGCCTCTCTTTTAATCTCTTAATGTAACTTATTTTTTCATCTCACTCCCTCGTATGTAAAACGAGTTTCTTTTATGTAATGTAATGTTATGAAGAAAGATAAGAATACAATATCAAAGGAGGACAACCTTGAAGATCTTGCTTGGAGAAGTTTAGATCGTTATTAGGTTAGCTTAGGTTCTTTCATTGGCTTGGGAGAACAATTGTGCTAGGGGCCATAACTGTTTCATTATGTATGTTAATGTATGTGAATGTATGTTGATGCATGTGAGAGACGATTTATATGATAAATAAGCCGGTGAGATCAGAATAATTGCAAATTCCCTCAAATTAAATATTAAGTTTATGCTTTCAAAGTTTTAGCACTCATCAAGACTAGTATCGAATAATGTAGGTTTCGCCTACGCAAGGTGCATGTTCTATATTAGTAAGGTGCGATGGGATAATTGTAATATCCAATTGCTAAAACAATGGGTCAAACTTAACTAAACAAATTATAATAAGATTATATATGTTTAGAAGCAAGAGTTGGAAATGATCCATGTGATGGATTGGAATAAGGAGTTATTCACCCAACTAAAATATTCGAGAGTTGTATTAGATACAATTGGAAGGAGTTCCTACCTAAATAACCTAGTTTTGTGTAATCCGCCTACGCGGACTTAAAACAAAGTGAAATGTGGATCTCGACCCACTAGAAAATCTTGCAACGGGATTTTCCGAATCAAATGATGAGGGTCATTTGTTTTGAGTAAAATAGTGGGAGCATATTTAATTAAAGGCCTAATTAAATATGTTATTGATACTTATATTTTCATTATTTTCATGTAGATTACCATGACAACAAACACCTCTCACAACATTTTGAGATCAATCCTTGACAAGGAAAAATTAACTGGGACAAATTTTCTGGATTGGCACCGAAATCTGAGGATTGTCCTCAAACATGATAGAAAGCTGTATGTTTTGGAGAAACATGTTCCTGAAGAGGAACCTCCTAGTTTTGCACCTAAGGCAGAAAGAGATGCTTATAAGAAGCATGTCGATGATGCCAAGGAAACTGATTGTCTCATGCTAGCTACCATGAACTCAGAATTGCAAAAGCAACATGAGAACATGGTAGCGTTCGATATGATCAAACACCTGAAGATGCTATATCAAGAGCAAGCAAGGCATGAAAGGTTTGAAGTTTCAAAAGCCCTTTTTCAAGGCAAGTTAGCTGAGGGAGCCCCTGTAGGTCCCCATGTGCTCAAGATGATTGGGTATGTGGAAAACCTTGAGAGGTTGGGTTTTCCCCTCGGAAAGGAACTTGCGACTGATTTGTTCTTGCAATCGTTGCCAGATAGATTCAGTCAATTTATCCTTAATTTCAATATGAATGATATGGACAAATCTCTTCCTGAACTACTAGCCATGTTAAGAACTGCTGAGCAGGATCTGAAGTCAAAAGGGAAGTTCATTCTGATGATCGAAAATGGAAAGAGACAAAACAAAAGACCCACCAAGCAGGGTGATAAAGGGAAAGGCAAGGAAGTTGCCAAACCCAAACCCACTATTGTTGCTTTGAAGCCTAGTGGAGGCATAATAAAGGAAGACACCTGCTTCCATTGCGGTAAGACCGGACACTGGAAGAGAAACTGCCCAAAGTACCTGGAAGATAAGAAGAATGGAGTAGAGACTTCAACTTCAGGTATTTTTGTTATTGAAATTAATTAATCTACTTCTGCATCATGGGTATTAGATATTGGATGCGGTTCTCACATTTGTACCAATGTGCAGGGGCTAAAAAGGAGTAGAGATTTGGCAAAAGGTGAAGTTGACCTACGAGTTGGCAATGGAGTAAAGGTTGTTGCTTTAGCCGTAGGAACTTATGTATTGACTTTACCTAGTGGTTTAATAATTCAGTTAGAGAACTATTATTATGTACCTGCAATTAGCAGGAATATTATTTCCGTTTCTTGTTTGGACAAGTTTTGTTTTTCATTTATATTAAAGAACAATTGTTGCTCAATTTATTTGAATGATATATTCTATGCTACTGCACAAATAAACAATGGACTATATGTCATTGATCTTGAAATGCCTATTTATAACATTAATACTAAAAGGATGAAACCTAATGAGTTAAATCCAACTTACCTTTGGCATTGTCGATTAGGCCACATAAATGAGAAACACATTTCCAAACTCCATAAAGATGGACTCTTGGACTCTTTTGATTATGAATCATATGAGACATACAGATCTTGTTTAATTGGAAAGATGACAAAGTCTCCATTCACAGGAAAAGGTGAAAGAGCTAATGATCTTTTGGCCCTCATACATACTGATGTATGTGGACCACTGAACATACCAACCAGATGAGGTTTTCAGTACTTCATCACATTTACTGATGATTTCAGTAGATATGGTTATGTGTATTTAATGAAACAAAAATTGGAGTCCTTTGAAAAATTCAAGGAATTCAAGAATGAAGTACAAAACCAACTAGGTAAGAATATTAAAACTCTTCGATCAGATCGAGGTGGTGAGTATTTAAGCCTAGAGTTTGATGACCATCTGAAAGAGTGTGGGATCCTATCCCAACTTACTCCTCCTGGAACACCTCAATGGAACGGTATATCTGAGAGAAGAAATCGAACCTTGTTAGACATGGTTTGATCCATGATGAGTCACGTTGATCTTCCAAACTCCTTTTGGGAACATGCACTATTGACAACAGCTTACACACTTAACCGTGTTCCATCCAAAAAGGTTGAGAAGACACCATATGAGATATGGAGTGGTAAGAAACCACATATGTCTTACATGAAGATTTGGGGTTGCGAAGTTTATGTGAAACGACAAATTTACACTAAGCTTGAGCCCAAGTCTGACAAATGCCTATTTTGCGGGGTATCCTAAAGAAACAAGAGGGTATTACTTCTACAATCCTTCTGAGGGCAAAGTGTTTGTCGCTCGAACTGGAGTTTTCCTAGAAAAGGATTTTATTTCCAAAGGAATCAGTGGGAGGAAAGTAGAGCTTGAAGAAATTCAAGAATCACAAAGCATTGATACACTTATGGATGAATTAGAGCAGGAAACACAAGTAGTTGTGGAAGAGCAACCTGCTCAAGTAGAACAATACCAACGTAGGTCAAGCAGGATACGTCACCTACCTGAGAGATATGGATATCTCATAACTGATCAAGGTGATGTATTACTCATGGATCAAGATGAGCCTGTGACCTACCAAGAGGCCATAACTGGTCCCGAGTCTAAGAAGTGGCTAGAAGCCATGAAATCTGAAATGGATTCCATGTATACAAACCAAGTTTGGACCTTGGTAGAACCTCCTGTAGGAGTTAACCCTATAGGATACAAGTGGGTATTCAAAAAGAAGACTGACATGGATGGTAAGTTACATACCTATAAGGCAAGACTAGTTTCAAAAGGATATAAACAAATTCATGGGGTTGACTATGATGAAACCTTTTCACCAGTTGCAATGCTTAAATTTGTTCGGTTTTTACTTGCTATCGCTGCATATCATGATTATGAAATATGGCAGATGGATGTCAAAACTGCTTTCCTTAATGGGAATCTTCTTGAGGATGTGTACATGACACAGCCTGGAGGATTTGATATACCAGAAGAAGCCCAAAAGATATGTAAGTTACAAAGATGAATCTATGATTTGAAGCAAGCTTCCAGAAGCTGGAATCTTCGTTTTGATGAAACAGTAAAACAATATGGATTCATCAAGAATGAAGATGAGCCTTGTGTTTACAAGAAGGTTAGTGGGAGCATGATCGTTTTCCTGGTATTATATGTAGATGACATATTACTCATTGGAAACGATGTCCCTACCCTGTAACAAGTAAAGTCTTGGTTAGAGAAATTCTTTTCTATGAAGGACCTAGGTGAAGCAGCCTATATATTAGGAATCAGAATCTATAGAGATAGATCATAAAAACTGCTTGGCCTAGGTCAGAGTACATACATAAACAAAGTGCTGAGATGCTTTAATATGCATGATTCCAAGAAAGGATTCATACCTATGTAACATGGCCTGTGTCTATCAAAAACACAACCCCCTTCAACTAAGGAAGAAAGGGATCACATGAATAAGATTCCATATGCATCTGCAATAGGATCTATCATGTATGCCATGTTATGTACTCGACCAGATGTCTCGTATGCTTTAAGTGCAACAAGTAGGTACCAATCTGATCCTGATGATGCTCTTTGGATAGCTGTAAAGAATATCCTTAAGTATTTGAGAAGGACTAAGGACTCATTCTTGATATATGGAGGTCAGGAAGAGCTTGCTGTAATTGGATACACCGATGCTAGCTACCAGACATATAAGGATGACTTTAGATTACAATTTGGTTATGTGTTTTGCTTAAATGGTGGCGCTGTGAGCTGGAAAAGTTCAAAGCAAGATACAGTTGTTGATTCTACAACCGAGGCCGAGTATATTGTTGCCTCAAGTGCAGCAAAGGAAGTTGTTTGGATCAAAAAGTTCATTAGTGAACTTGGCATAGTTCCTAGCATTGTGGATCCCATTGGTCTCTATTGTGATAACAATGGTGCTATCGCACAAGCTAAGGAGCCTAGATCTCACCAACGATTCAAAAACATACTTAGGCGTTATCACCTCATTCGAGAGATAATAGATAGAGGAGATGTGAAAATATGCAGAGTACCTACACTTGGAAATATTGCTGACCCACTGACAAAGCCTCTTGCGCAGCAGAAGCATGATGGCCATACTAGATCTATGGGCATTAGGGGTATGCCTGATTGGCTCTAGCGCTAGTGGGAGATTGTTGGTGTAAGCCCTAAAGGCCAATACTTTTGGTACTTGTATCGAATTATTAATAATAAAAGGCTTTTTCTTTATTATGTTTGTTTAATAAAGTCCCTAGAATAGCTAGTCCGTTTAATGTATCAAATGTGACTTAATCATGAGATCACATTAAACATAAGGACATTATTCTTAAAGTATCAGTAGTCGAGCTTTATTGTGAAGTGAGATAACATTAAAGCATTAAGACTATTATGTATATAGATTGATGATCATATCTCATGGATCATGGATAAGGAGTTATCAAGTCTTAAACATAGGTATGAATATTAAGAGTAATATTTATACTGGATTGACCCACTATGAGAATACTATATAGAATGTTATACAAAGTGTCATAAGTTATTCTCACGGTGATAATGGTGTATACCACCCTTCGACCTGAAACCACTATGGACCCTAGATGTAGAGTCAAGTGCCTTATAGCTGATCAAACATTGTCCGTAACTGGTTGACCATAAAGACAATTGATGGGTACTCCACGAAGCATGTTGAGGGACATGAGTGACCCAAATGGAATTTTCCCATCCCGCGTAACAGGAAAAATGTCTATGGGCCCAATATTGAACTGGACAAGGATGACCCGGTCTATGCCTTGTGTTCAATATAGACATAAGGGCAAAAGGGTAATTATACACATAGGTATTATCACAAAAGGCTTTGTCATATCACATGACATTTTCATGTCTTGGGTAGCAGTGATGTGTTTCTAGATACCGCTCACTGTTTATTATGTTAAATACATGATTTAATATAATTGCCAATGCCGCGAAAACCTACAGGGTCACACACAAAAGGACGGATTAATGAGAGATAGAGTAACTAAGGAACACCGTAAGGTACGGTGCACTTAAGTGAATTGTAGAACATCGTAAGGTACGGTGTACTTAAGTAGAATACGAAATATGGTAAGGTACCACGCGCTTAAGTGATTTTGGTATATTATAAGATATGGGCCACATACACTTAAATGGGCTTTTTAGCTTGCAGCCCACACAAGTGGTTCTATAAATAGAACCCTTGTGCATAAACGTTTGTGCAGTTGCAATTTCGTTTCTCTCTCTCTCTCTCTCTCTCTCTCTCTCTCTCTCTCTTTCTCTCTCACTCTTTCACTCAAAGCCCTCATTCGTAGCAGCTAGCACTGAGATTCAAGGAATCTGTTCGTGTGGACTGAGTAGAGGCGTTGTCATCGTTCAACGTTCGTGATCGCTCCATAGATCTGCATCAAAGGTTTCAATCGCCACAAGAGGTGACGATTCTATCACAGATTATGCCAAATCGTAAGGATCATTAAAGGAGATTTTTTTTTTAAATTCCGCCGCATTTTGGATCGCCCTTCTCCTTCACTTATAACTATGGATGGTGAAGAATTCACACGTCTTGTGAATGTCGATGCAGTCAAGAAATACTTTGCCTAAAAAGAAAAAAAAGAACAGCTTGCTAAGTTGAAAACCCGAAAGGGCGGCTTAGACAAAAATGAGCGTCTCAGTGGATGATCGGTAAAATAGAAAGTGTAATATTTGCACCAATGTAGTAATAAAATGGGAGTTATCCCGAGTATCGATCTCGAGGACTGCGTATTAAGTACAAATCGTTACAATAATTCCATTGAACAAAAGATCAAAGGGGGTTTGTTGATTGTTTTCAAAATGATAAGAACGAGAATAAATTACACAAAGCATATAAAAAGTTGTTAAATGATATGAGAAAGCATGCTAAGGCAAGATGTGTGAATTGCTTTGTACTACACTACTTCCACATTATATAACATCTACGTTGCAATTATTCAAAGCTGGTTCTCAAGAATTGTTTTCTCTAATTCCTTAGCCGAAAACCATTAACAGTCAATTTCAATCCTAATTCCTTAGCTATTCAAAATGACGTTAAGAAATATGCAATTGATCAAGAATTAACGACTACAACGGTTTGATCCTTATTCCTAAGCGATTAAACCAAAGTATTATTATACAACAAGAGATAAGGTGGTTTGTCCGACCTAACCTTAACCATAGATCAAAATTCCATTTGTCCGATAAAATAAAGCATTAAGAACTTTGTATAATAATCTGAATTAAGAACAACACTGATGATCATAAAAACATAGAAATATTGTTCATACAGTAGCAATTCAGGGACACCCCCTAACATTAGGGGGTTTAGCTTCTCATAGTATTCAAAGAAAATGAATTACAAAATAGAGACATTACAATTCTTTGGTGATGAAGGTTGATCTTTAATCTCTTCCTATCTTGAAAATCTCTTCTTCTCCAAACACCTTGTAAGCTTTCTTCTCTTTTCTGTTTCTTCTTTGTACGATCCAAAAAGTCCCTTTTTTCTTTACCAAAATGCAGACTAAATAGTTCCCAATCATCTAAAAACATTGTGAAATACCAAGACTGCCCTCCGGACTTACAAAGAGACCAAAACAATAAAAATCAGCAAACTGGGCGAATTGGCCAACACGGGCCGTGTCAGATGACACGGGCACCCGTGTTGGTTCTCTGTCAACTTATTTCCTTCAGCCTTGGCTGACACAGGCCGTGTCAGCTGACACGGGCACCCGTGTCAGCCACATGTTTTCTTGCTTCCTTGATCTCCACATTGCACAGGCTGACACGGGCACCCGTGTCAGCACCCTGTTTTTGCCTTATTTCACTTTGCCCACTGTCTTTGACTCCCGCTCTTCCCTTACGCACTTTTCGGGCTTATTGTTGGACCTGGAAACCAAATAGAACTACCACGGAAACGCATAAAATGCGACAAAAAGAGATGAACCACTAATACAACATAAAACAAGAAGGAAATTTAGAAATGCGATAAAACTTAAGAAATCAACTAAAAGAAAGAACAAAGTGTTACCGATTCTTAAAGATTCATGCTAGATGGATGATGAAAACTACATGCAAATGGTGACCGATCACAACCCCAAACATATCTCATTGCTTGTCCTCAAGTGATGTAAGAGACAACACAGAGGTCAACCATGGATTTTCTTCTTTCCACAATACAGCTGATGCTATTCGCAACTTCTCTTCCTCCTTCCCGATTAAGCTTCTGGTTCACCCATTCGAACTATCCACTGCATTATCATATCAAAGTGTTCCTTCACATGCAAACTTCTTCACACCACTCACCAAATCTCTCGGGGTTAAAGTGTTTAGCACTCATGATATCAAGGTATGCAATATCAACTCTTAATTTTTGAATAGATTCTACGTTCACTACACAAACCAAATTTACACACTTTTAGAGGTCTTTCGGGTTGTAGCTGGGCTTAGGTACAGCGGGATAGACAAGAAAATGGATGACAAAGGTTTAAAACTCAGCATTCATGTTGTTGCTTTTCTTTGTGCACAAATTATTTCATGGGGTGTTGTCCAACTTGACTCTTTTTCACTCAATTTTTCTTTTGAGTATCTCATTATGGCATGAGTCTTTGACTTAGGCAAGTGCTTATACCTCATCTCCATTTTTCATTTCTTTTCTCTTTTTTTTCGGTAGAAGTAGATGTTTCTACACACTTCTTTTTTTTCTTTTTGTTTCACTTGCCCTTTTTCAATTTCTAAGGATCGCCACCCCAAACTTTTTTTTTTTGCACAAATTTGGCACTACAACAGTCATGTCGAGCGAAGGTAGGAAGTGTTTGGCTTATGGTTAGCATAATGGTTTTCACAAACAAGGGGGTACAGGATCAACGGGCTTAACAAAGGATAAATACAACATTACGGATGGCCAGAAAGGCTAAAGGGTGAAAATAAACAATGTGCCTCAGTGTGCGTCTTTGTATTGTGCTGTATCAGTAGAACTTACGCAAAATTAGAGAGATAAAGTCATACCTGAATGTGCTCTTTTGTGTTTGGTTTTGTTGAAATCTCACCATGTTGGATAAGCTTGCAGGCTCCAAACCACTCTTCATGACAAACAACTTCTTTTTCAGCTAGGTTCTACCATCCCCTCTTTCGGTCTAGAGTCGCCAAGTTGCGTCCAACATTTTCTTTCTCAGCTGTATCAACTTCCAGGTTGCCTCGGGAGCAAATCCGGGGTTGCATCTTTCCCTCACTAGTCACTAGTCCATCATTTATCCAGTAGAATCCACTTTTATCTGTAACTCATGGAAATAAAACAGACACACAAATACATAACAAAGTAATAAAACAAACAAACACAACTTAAACAAAATACAAAACAATAACCCCCCCCCCCCCACACTTGAACAGACCATTGTCCGCAATGTTCATTGGCAAGATAAGAGGGGTACTTACAGTGTTTACTGAGGAGGTGGGGGCGGATACGGATAATGCAACATCATGCATTGCATCATCGCATTCATTTCATCCAAAACCGTCCCTTGGCGGCGTTGTTTGACTCCAAACCTGGTGAGCTCCTCACCTTGCTTATATTGCTTCGTGCGAAGGTGACCGATCTCATTTTGAATCCAACCCCATTGGTCTTGTGGCATGGAGTAGGACCCTGAAGCTTGGGTCGTTTCTTGTGGTTGTTGGTAAAACTGCTCCTCAGTGCTAGGTGCACCCTCCATATGGTCATCTGCAGGAAAAGAATCAAGAAAATCTTCGTCCCCCTCATCTAGGTTGGGACACTCATAAAGCCAGTTGGCTTTGTTAGTAATACTAATGAAGTCATAACCGGGTAAAGCAAGAATATGAACTTTTTGGCAGATAAGAAAATAGTAATCTTGTTTTACCTCAATCATGCCTTGTTGAATCAACGCGGCCATGTCCAGTTTATTTCACCCGACACATGTGGAGTTTCAACAAGCACAGCACCAAACCCAAAATGGTCGGCAATCTGGGTGATCATTCCGCCAACCGAAATGTCGCCTGAAGTAGCGTGACCAACTCCGCCTAGGTAGTCAGCTGCAAATGATGCTACATTGATAGGTGTTTGTGCTGCCATACTGTACAGAAAGAAAATCTCCCTTTGGGTGGCGACACCGATGCTATCACCGCGACCGAACATGGTGTACGCCAAAGCCTTTTGAGCGTACCTGAAACAAGGGTTATGGATACCCGATGCTTTTTCCCCCTTGGAGATATATTTAGCATTACCTGTTATAGCGGTCCAAAATTCCGCCGGAACAAAAGTATCGGGCACCGTTCCAGGGCCTACTATTGGGAGTTTTAGGATACTTCCCAATTCATCCACAAACAATTCTAGATTAGTATTAAATAAACGAAAATGCAAAGTACCATAGTACTCTTTCTCAGTTCCATTCCACCAGTTTTTCAACTTAAATTCAATGGTACTTAAAAATTCAAGAGTAATACACGCAAAACTTGGCGCTTCTAACTGCATGAATTCCAACATACCTAAGGTGTGGAACATTCGGTGAATTTCAGCCTGCAATCCCAATTCCTGCAAAGTGCTATCACACATGTATCTAGTGGGTGTCAGTTTTCTCTTAAGATGAGCAGTATACCTTTTTTGGTGCTCAAAGTCTTCAAACACAATATCATGCTCATTCGAAGTCCTTCTTGCCCTTTGACGTGGTCGGGGTGATTCTGCCACGTTTGTGCTTCTGTCTACTCGACGATACATGTTTTTATCTGCACACAAAGAAAAAAAAACTTGAAATTGAAAAGAGAGATTAGGGAAAAATATTACCGTAGAAAGGTAGAGGATGGAAAATGGAGAAGGTTTTGTGAAGGTGGATGCAGATTTGATGGAGTTTTGAGGTAAAAGGATGAAGCTTTGTGTGAAGAAAAATGGAGGCTTTTAGGTGATTTTGAGAGAAAGAGAGATGAAGGTGAGAGAATAGGTAAGAGAAAAGGTTTATGAGGAGTGAATGAGTGATAAAATGTAGTTAGTCGGAGAAATTAGGAGGTGGGCCCCATGCCAAACGATAAAAAAAAATTGAAAATTTTCTAACGCGCTTGCTGACACGGCTGTGTCAGATGACACGGGCGACCGTGTCAGCGCTGTGGTTCTCCTTGACATGGGCCGTGTCCTTCTACTCTCAACCAGCTTTAGCATGGGGTTGACACGGGCACCCGTGTCAGACCCCTGGAAAACATTCTTCTCCCCTAGCTTCCTGACACGGGCCGTGTCAGGCCCCTGATTTTCTTTTTTATTTTTAGTGTTGTTTGAAGCTTGTGTCGGGCTTCTGCTTCCGATTTGTCCAGAGACTTTTTGCACACGAACTTTTGGCTCCTCTATCAAACATTGTCCAAACCTACAAGTCAATAACACACAACAAAACAAAGAAAATAATTAGACACAAAAGCATGCGTTGCCTCCCACGTAGCGCTTCGTTTAACGTCGCATGGCTCGACGGTTGTTCATCTTATCACACAAGATGAACAACATCAATTTGACCAACTTCTTGCTCCACATTGTAAGGCTTCAACCTTTGGCCATTCACTTTAAAGATGTCCCCATTGGATGGATTTTTTATTTCGATTGCTCCATGGGGATATACCTTGTGTACCATAAACGGACCCGACCATTTCGATCTCAGTTTTCCCGAGAATAACTTCATCCTCGAATTAAACAATAGTACCATTTCTCCTTCCGAAAATTCCTTCCTTTGGATCCTTCTATCATGGCATTTCTTTGTTTGATCTTTGTATATTTTGGAATTTTCATATGCTCGGTTCCTAAATTCTTCTAACTCATGGAGTTGAAGGATTCATGATTCTCCCGCTTTCGAAAGATCCAAATTAAGGAATTTTGAAGCCCACAAAGCTTTGTGTTCAAGTTCTAAGGGTAAGTGACATGTCTTACCATATACCAATTGATAAGGGGACATACCAATCGGCATTTTGAAAGCAGTTCGGTATGCCCAAAGCGCATCATCAAGCTTACTTGCCCAATCTTTGCGAGATGAGTTGACCGTCTTCTCCAGAATTTGTTTCAGATGTCTATTCGACACTTCAATTTGACCACTTGTTTGCGGATGGTACGGAGTGGCTATACAATGTTTTACATTATACTTCAAGAGTAGCTTCTCCATTAGGTGATTTAAGAAATGAGTTCCTTCATCACTTATTAGAGCTCTTGGCACTCCAAACCTGACAAATATATTTTCCTTTAGAAACTTGACTACCACTTTTGCATCATTCGTTGGTAGAGAAATTGCTTCTACCCACTTGGATACATAATCCACCGCCACCAAAATGTAATTCTTTCCAAATGAAGGTGGAAATGGTCCCATAAAGTCGATACCCCAAACAACGAAGAGTTCAACTTCCAACATGGGGTTCTGCGGCATCTAATTTCTTTTTGAGATATTTCCCATCCTTTGACACTTATCGCACTCTTTGATTACTTGCTGAGCATCTTTGAAAAGTGTAGGCCAGTATAAGCCTGACTAGAGGACTTTGGCTGCGGTTCTATCACCACTAAAGTGTCCACCATAGTCAGAGTCATGGTATGCTTTCAGGACATCTCTCTGTTCTTCTTCGGGAACACATCTTCTGACCAACCCATCTACTCCTTTCTTGTACAAGAATGGGTCATCCCACAAGTAAAACCTGCAATCATGCACAAACTTTTTCTTTTTGTTAGAGTCAAATTCGCTAGGGATCACCCCACCTACTAGATAGTTCGCGTAGTCTGTGAACCAAGGCATTCTAATAACATCAAGGATGTGTTCATCAACAAACTCATCATTTATTGGGCGCTTTTCCTTATTCTCCTCTATAGGGGACATCTGAGAGAGGTGTGAAGGTGAGAAAAACAAGAAAGGGGGGTTTGAATTGTTTTGGAAAATAAGCGCTTTTTCAGAATCAGAACACACAGGATTTTATACTGGTTCGCTTATAACACAAAGCTACTCCAGTCCACCCGGCCAAGGTGATTTCGCCTTAAAAAAGGACTTAATCCACTAATCTTGAAAGATTATTACAACCAACGTCTAAGAGAAAGATCTCTTAGTCCTCCCAAGTATACAGACTGCGCAGAGTCACTTGAGGAATATAAATCAATTTAGGTAAAAACAGAATTTGTAATCTAGAGTGCTTCTAGGATAAAGCAAATATTACAGAAATTTGAGCAAGTAAGAAGTTTCATGTTATGAGCAAAAGCTCGTGAAAGATTAAGAGAGAGAGTAGAGTATTTCTATGCGTTCAGGTGTGTCTCTCAATGAGGTTTGCCGTCCTTTATATAGAGGTGAAAGGACCATTGTAGTGATGGCAGATATTTTGTCTTGATGAGAGTTTAATGCCATAACTTCTGTTGTTTCTTGCCAAAACAAGTTTGTCTCCCTGAATAACTTCTTTCCAAATATAATTTCTTTCTATTTGAAGTTGTAGTTGCCGTTACTCTTTCTGGATAAGGAAATTCTTCGTCAGAGTCTGAATTACTCTATTAATCTGAGATCTGAGAAATGACATTAGAGCTTCTGATAGTCCTGGTCTTTTAGATCATCAGTGTTAACTTCAGAGGAAGTTGAGAGCTTCTGGTATTCTGATATGCTGTTGCTCAGAGTCAGAGCTTCTAGGGAGCGTTTCCACTTCAGATGCTTCTGATCTTCTGGTACTTTGTATCTGATTTTATTCTGTATCTGATAAAGCGATCAGATTCCTTTGTTCTTGTTCAGAGTCCTGCACACAGAGAAACTTTTCGTTAGAGTGCCAATTTTGGTTTCATCCTTTGTTATCATCAAAATCCTGGAATCTGTTGTAGAACTATTTTTGTTCTTACAAGGTGATCTTCCATAGTATTTTCACACCCTCTTTTGTCATGAATTTCCACATCAAACTCTTGGAGGAGTAAGATCCATCTCAATAGTCTTGGCTTCGAGTCCTGCTTAGCAAATAAATACTTCAAAGCAGCATGGTCAGTATAAACAATGACTCTAGAACCCAACAGATATTGCCTGAATTTATCGAAGGCATAGACCACTGCTAGCAACTCCTTCTTGGTAGTCGCATAGTTCATCTGTGCAGGGTTCAAAACATGACTAGCATAATATATGACATGCAACAGTTTATCTCTATGTTGCCCAAGAACCGCTCCCATTGCAATGACACTCGCATCACACATGATCTCAAAAGGTAGAGACCAATTTGGGGCAATGATAATTGGTGTCGTCACCAATTTATTTTTTATAGTTTCAAATGCACGACATACTCTTTATCAAATATGAAAGCCTTGTCCTTAACCAATAAGGTAGTTAAAGGTTTAGCTATCTTAGAAATGTCACTTATGAACCTGCGGTAGAAACCCGCATGCCCTAAGAAACTTCTTATACCTTTTTCATTCATTGGAGGGGGTAGCTTTGCTATTACCTTGATCTTGGCTTGGTCCACTTCTATTCCTTTGTGAGAAATTTTATGACCCAAGACTATGCCTTCTCGCACCATAAAGTGGCACTTCTCCCAGTTGAGAAGCAAGTTGGTCTGTTGGCATCTTTCTAATACAAGGGAAAAGGTTAGTCAAACAATTATCAAAAGAGAAACCAAATACTGAGAAGTCATCCATGAAGACCTCCATATGCTTTTCGAGCATGTCAACAAAAATGGAAGTCATGCATCTTTGAAATATGGCTGGTGCATTACATAACCCGAATGACATTCTTCTATAAGCAAAGATACCATAGGGGCACGTAAAAGCTGTCTTCTCTTGATCTTCTGGTGCAACCTCTATCTGATTATATCCAGAGTAGCCATCAAGGAAACAATATTAGTCATGCCCAGCCGACCTTTCTAGCATCTGATCGATGAATGGTAAAGGAAAATGATCCTTTCTTATCGCTAAATTCAACCTTCTGTAATCGATGCAAACACGCCACCCGGTGACCGTCCTTGTAGGGAGAAACTCATTTTTCTCATTCTTTATCACGGTAGTTCCTCCTTTCTTTGGAACCACATGAATAGGACTCACCCAAGAGCTATCAGATATGGGATAAATTAACCCAACATCTAATAGTTTAACAACCTCTTTCCTAACCACTTCCTTAATTGCAGGATTTAGTCTTCTTTGGGGTTGCACCACTGGTTTGTGACCATCCTCCATGAGAATTTTATGCATACATATCATAGGGCTAATCCCCTTCAACTCTTCTATCGCCCATCCCATTTCACTTTTGTGCTTCTTCAGAACCTTGACGAGCTTGTCTTCTTGGGAAACTTCTAGATTAGAGCTTATAATAGTCGGGCATCTCCTTTCAGAATCTAGAAAAACATACTTGAGATTTTCAGGCAGTTGTTTCAGCTCAGCCACTTTCTTGGTCTCATCTTTCTTTTCCTCAAACTGGGGTTCCCTCAAGTTTTCCCATCGAAGTGATCGGGATCCCTTAAAGGGTGGTTGTGTTTCCATCATAGCTAACACTTCCTTCTCCTTTTCATCAGCTTCTTGAGTGTCTTCAGAAATTGATAGACTTAGAACTCTCTCCAAGGGCAATTGTGGTTCACCTAAAGGATTTTCTTGCAGAACCATTTGATCAATCACCTCTATGTGTTGACTTGTGGCCACATCATCTTTGTATCTCATGGTGTTACGCACATCAATTTTCAACTCTTCATCGTAAACTTTTAGAGTCACGATGCCCTATTCTATATCTATCAAACATCTTCCGGTCTCCAAAAATGGTCTACCGAGAATGAGTGGTATCTCTTCATCTTCCGGCATTTCTAAGATGAAAAAGTCCACCGGAAATACAAACTTATCAATCTTCACAAGAACATCTTCCACCACTCCATAAGGTCTCTTCACAGAGTGGTCAGCAAATTGAAGTGTCATTCTGGTATCTTTCACTTTTCCAATCCCCAACCTCTTGTAAATGGATAACGGCATGAGACTCACACTAGCCCCCAAGTCTATGAGGGCCTTTTTGAAATATCTATCCCCAATGGTGCAAGGGATAGTTACCGAGCCTCGATCTTTCTTCTTCACTAGAATCTTCATACCCTGCAAAATTGCACTACAAGTTTCAGTTAGTACAATAGGATCAGTGTCGGTGATCCTCTTTTTTGAAATAATATCCTTCATAAATTTGGCATAAGAGGGCATTTGTTCAAGTGCCTCAAAGAACGGAATGTTAATCTCAAGCTTTTTGAATATCTCCAAGAATTTCTCGAAGTTCTTCTCATGTTGCTCTTTATTCTTATTTCTTGTGGGGAAAGGGAGTTTGACAACCGGATTTGATTCACTAACTCTTTCTTTAACCATCAGTTTAGGCACTACCACCTCTTCACTCACAACCTCATTTTCTTTTATTTCCAACTCAACTTCAAGCAATTGGTCTTCTTGGTCATCATCTTTCTCAGGGACTTCTTTCGATTTACCACTCCTTGTGGTTACAACACTCACATTATTATGCTCTCGTGGATTTGTAACTGTAGCACTCAGTAATGCACCCGGTGTTTAAGAACCCGTGAGTTGTTGAGCAATCTGACTCATTTGCACTTCCAGATTTTTTATTGAAGCACCAGTGTTTCTCAGATTACTTCTAGTCTCCTCTTGAAATTGTGAACTTTGAGCCTCCATTTTTTCAATGGCAATTTCCTAATCTGCTTTTCTTGGAACCTGTTGCTGAAACTTTTGTTGGGATTGGTGAAACTGCTGCTGGTAAGGTTATTGTTGTTGTGGTTGATACTGTTGTTGTGGTTGGCTTTGATATTGATTGGGCGCTTGCTTCTGAGCATTTCCTTGCTGGTCCTTCCAGGAAAAATTTGGATGATTTTTCCATCCAGGATTATAAGTATTGGAGTAAGGGTTGTTCTGCTTCAGAAAATTAATCTCTTCTACCTGTTGTGCAGTTGCCACACAATGCATGGCGAAGTGAGGTCCCCCACAAATTTCACAACTAACTGCTTGAATAGGTTGAACCGGTTGAACTTGTGCCACCGTTTGAGTGTCAAGAGCCATTTTCTTTATTCTTCGCTCTACTTCAGCTGTTATTTGATCTTCCATCTTCACAACTTGATTTGCTAGCTTGAGATCAACGATACCTTCAGGTTGACTTACACTGCGGTCATAGAGCTCCAGATGCTCATTTGCTGCAATGGCTTCAATGATTTTCTTTATTCCAGTGGCTGTTGTAAAATTTGTTGAGCCACCGGCAACTGTGTCTATGAGTTGCTTAGTCTTCATTCTAAGGCCATTCACAAAATTTTACATCTGTTTAGTTGCATCCATGTTATGAGTAGAACATGCAACCAACAATCACTTGAACCTCTTGTAAGCGTCTCCGAGTGACTCTCCTTCCTTCTGTTTGAAATTAACAATATCATATCTCTTACGGATATACACAGAAGCAGGGAAGTACTCATTAAAAAATGTTGTCTCCATTTGTTGCCAAGCTGTAATGCTTCCCGTGGGTAAAGAGTAAAACCACTCTTCGGCATCTTCCGATAGTGTAAACGGAAACATCACCAACTTTTTAGCTTCCTCTGAGTGTCCCTCAATTTTCAACAATGTCGTCATGGTCAGAAATCTTTGTAAATGCTTGTTGGCTTCTTCATTGATTTTTCCAGAGAACGGTCTCCTTTCGAGTTGACGAATCGTTGAAGGGTGTAGCTGAAAATGATCAACATTTACCGGTTGGTTCACAACTCTGAACCTTCCAGTCGGAGCATTTGCACCTCCATAGTCACCCAGAAGTCTTTCCACGGGAGGTGGAGCTTAAGCCATCGTTTCAGATACGGTTTCAGAGTCTTCCGAATGAACTGAAACAGCTTCTTCTTTTTCAGACTTAGAAACAATGGGGGTTGCTTCTGATAGTTACAGTCTAGCTTTTCTTCGTCTTGCGTGCAATAGTATTTCTGGTTCTGCATCAAAAAGAAATTCAGCTGAGGCCTTACCTCGCATACACATATTAGATAATTATTATAATTTATAAAGATAACCAATAGTACAGAGAAATAAAATTTTGGTTGCAGAGCAACAAAATTTCAATTGAATTATTATTCAACTTATACTTTGGCAGTCCCCAGCAACGGCACCAAAAACATGATCGGTAAAACATCAAGTGTACTATTTGCACCAATGTAGTAATAAAATGGGAGTTATCCCAAGTATCGATCTCGAGGACTGCGTATTAAGTATAAATCGTTACAATAATTCCATTGAACAAAAGATCAAAGGGGGTTTGTTGATTGTTTTCAAAATGATAAGAACGAGAATAAATTACACAAAGCATATAAAAAGTTGTTAAATGATATGAGAAAGCATGCTAAGGCAAGATGTGTGAATTGCTTTGTACTACACTACTTCCACATTATATAACATCTACGTTGCAATTATTCAAAGCTGGTTCTCAAGAATTGTTTTCTCTAATTCCTTAGCCGAAAACCATTAACAGTCAATTTCAATCCTAATTCCTTAGCTATTCAAAATGACGTTAAGAAATATGCAATTGATCAAGAATTAACGACTACAAAGGTTTGATCCTTATTCCTAAGCGATTAAATCGAAGTATTATTATACAACAAGAGATAAGGTGGTTTGTCCGACCTAACCTTAACCATAGATCAAAATTCCATTTGTCTGATAAAATAAAGCATTAAGAACTTTGTATAATAATCTGAATTAAGAACAACACTGATGATCATAAAAACATAGGAATATTGTTCATACAGTAGCAATTTAGGGACACCCCCCTAGAATTGGGGGGTTTAGCTTCTCATAGTATTCAAAGAAAACGGATTACAAAATAGAGACATTACATTTCTTTGGTGATGAAGGTTGATCTTCAATCTCTTCCGATCTTGAAAATCTCTTCTTCTCCAAACACCTTGTAAGCTTTCTTCTCTTTTCTATTTCTTCTTCGTATGATCCAAAAAGTCCCTTTTTTCTTTACCAAAATGCATACTAAATAGTTCTCAATCATCTAAAAACATCGTGAAATACCAAGACTGCCCTCCTAACTTACAAAGAGACCAAAACAATAAAAATCAGCAAACGGGGTGAATTGGCCAACACGGGCCGTGCCAGATGACACGGGCGCCCGTGTTGGCTCTCTGTCAACTTATTTCCTTCAGCCTTTGCTAACACGGGCACCCGTGTTAGCCCTCTGTTTTCTTGCTTCCTTGATCTCCACTCTGCACAGGCTGACACGAGCCGTGTCAGCTGACACGGGCACCCGTGTCAGCATCCTGTTTTTGCCTTATTTCGCTTTGCCCACTGTCTTTGACTCCCGCTCTTCCCTTACGCATCTTTCGGGCTTATTGTTGGACCTGGAAACCAAATAGAAATATCACGGAAACGCATAAAATGCGACAAAAAGAGATGAACCACTAATACAACATAAAACAAGAAGGAAATTAAGAAATGCGATAAAACTTAAGAAATCAACTAAAAGAAAGAACAAAGTGTTACCGATTCTTGAAGATTCATGCTAGATGGATGATGAAAACTAAGTGAAAATGGTCACCGATCAGTGGATTGAAAACTCTAAAGGGCGATTCAAGCAAAAGTTAGAGACATAAAATAGAAAATTTACCCCCGTAGATTGAGTACCCCACCTTGAGTCAATCTAGGCAAAAATTAGGGATTATTTCAAGTAACTGCATCCGGCTGGTCCTAATCTTTGAAGTAGTTTTAAGCGGTCATTTGGTTTGGATTCATCATTCTCAACCGAAGACAAGAAACTGTGGATTTTGAAGTTGGTAGGGAGAGTAGTGATCATTGTATAATATAGCCATTTTCCATGTAAATTACCATTTTGCAAACCTTGTAAAGATCTATGGAGTCCCGCCATTTGCGGACTACCATTCTATTAAATAAAGTTCAGCTTTTATCCAATTATTTGATATTCTTATTTGTGTCTGTTTTAAAATTGAATTTTTATAATGATAATTTTGAAATAAATCAATGAATAATTATTTTTCTTAAAATAATAAAAACATTCACTTTAAGAATAATCGATTTCGGCAAGGAATGTCAACCGCAATCTAAGAACAAGTAAGTCTTGAGGTGTGATACATTGTTGGTCTTCCCAAAGAAGTTGGTTTGGTAACTTTCTCTTCCTCAATAGTTTTTCGTTCATTCCCAACGTGGTTAATAAATTGCTCCCCAAACAACCTATTATCCCCGATTTAGTTGATTAATTAGTCCTCTATGCAGTTCATCTTCCCCAGCTGAGGTGTCCATGTTTTGTAGTTTATGACTTAATGATTGAACCCTGGTTATCTCGGAACCTTTATTTGGTCCCCATATCCCCAATTGCATTTGTTTGTGTCGCATAACCATGATAGTTTCTCCCATGTGTGAGTCAGATCCGGTAATCTTTGCCTTGGAATTGGTCTATTTCGTAATCTCCAAGAAGAATCTAATGATTATTGTGGAATTTGATGGTCTTTAATTTGTACCAGCAGGTCACGGTATCCCCAACATTTTTCCTGGTTCCTCATTCAAAGTTCTACCTCTTGAATCCTGGGAAGAGTTTTGTCTTATGATAAAAGTTCCCTCATTCTCGGCAGTGCTTGATTCTGAGTAGTATTGATTATTTCCCCTGCAAGGTTGTCTTCCATTTATGGTGTTGACTTAAGATTCCCCGCAGCTTTGACTCACCAGGATCCTCAGCAGATTTGTGGCATGTTTGGTGGAATGCATGTTCCCCATGTCTCTCCCCATCCAAAGTTGATTGCTATACAATTTATGTTCATCCCTAGCAGAATCTCCAGTGGTTGTTTCCATTTTGTTGAGATTAGCCGATTGTTTTGTAGTAATGATTTAAATCTTTGTTATTCATATCCTTTGGGCTGTTTTGTCAGCATAATCATAATCATGCATGCATATTCATGCATAAATCACAGCATAAGAGATTTCATTATGCATTTTATCACATTTTTTTCTGATCCCCTACTTTGGTGATATTATTTCCCCATAGAGATTTGATGTGTCTGTCCTTCTTCAATTATAGAGTGTCGTCCCCTTAAGTAGAAAGAGTTTATCCTTTCTCATTCCCCACTAAGTTATTTCCTTGTGGATAATCATTATTTCAGTTTCCTCCCTAGAGTATCATCTGGATGGAACCACTCCCCTTGAGTTATATCCTCAGTGGGTTGAGTCTTGTTTGACCATTTCTTTTTATCTATTACCTAGATAGATCTTTTGGTCCCCGAGAGTTTACTACCCAGTAACTCGTGATATTCTTCTTGATGATTGAGTACTTTACCTTCACCCAGTAACCGGTAAAAGGTAATTTACCCCTTTGTTTTCCCCAGCGGATTCATTTTCACGTTTCCCCGGCAAGTCTATCCTTGATATGTTCACCCTAACCGGTGACAGATATTCTTTCTGTTTGGTATTCTACCCAGTAAAAAGGTAGTCGTAATCCCTATTTTATTGCCTAGAGAGTCTATCCTTGATATGTTCATTTTAACAGGTGACGAATTTTCTCTTCTTTGCGGTCTTCTATACAATAACTAGTAGATATAAAATCCTATTTTCCCCTCTGAGTCGATCCTTGATATGTTCATCCTAAACGGTGACAGATACTCTCTCTTTGGTATTCTACCCGGTAATCGGTAGTCGTAATTCCTATTTTTCCCTCGACATTCTATCCTTGATATGTTTACCCTAACCGGTAACGGATATTCTTCTTCATTCCCCAGGTGGTCTATCCTTGATATGTTCATCCTAACTGATGATTGATATTCTTCCTTTGAGTTTATCATTGACATGTTCACTTTAATTAGTGACATATACTCTCTCTTTGGTCTTCTGCCTAGTAGTAGGTAGTTGTAAATCCTATTTGTTTTCTTTCCCCAGTAAGCCGTTCTTACCCAGTAACTGGTAATGAATGCGCCTTATTTTCCTCAGTGAGTCATCCTTGATATGTTTACCCTAACCGGTAATGGATGTCCCTCTATCAGAGTGTATTATCTTATTACCCAATAACCGGTGGTAGATAATATGTCTCTTTTACTCCTGTGCTGAAGTTTTTCTTCCCCAGTTGAGTTTGAGTTCATATTTCTTTGTGAAATTGAATTCCATATGGGCTTGAGTATTTCAGTTTTGTTATGATCTACTCTCGTCCCCTGCAGATTCCTTTATCCCCAGTCTGAGTCTTTCCATTGATTTATTTTCAGGGAAATCCCCTCGTGTCTCCCAACAGTTTTTCAAGTCATAGCCTGGCTTATGCATAACTTTTATCCCCTAGAGTCTCTGGCTCCCCAGTGAGTTTTCCTTACGGAATGCATTGTGCTCCTGTGGACTTTTAGTCTCTCCGGATTTTTTTCCTTTGTGGCAACATATTCCCTACAAAGATTATTTTTACATTTATATCATATGCATCATGAGGTATCTTAGGGACCAAAATATGGTTCTTGATGTTCTTATTTAAGTCCATTCTACTGAGTTGATACGAAGATTTTAACCTTTACATCCTCAACTAGAATGTCCTTAAATAGAGGCAGCTGTAAGACCCCAATTTTGACCCTAAGATTCCTCATGCTATCTCATCATTTGCATTGGCTTTGGGATCACAGCTTGGCATCCTCCTTACCCTTCATTCATTGGGTTTGCATTGGGAGATACCACCAAGCACATTTGATTGTATCATACTTTATTTTCTTTTGTTTACTAACCAAAACACCAAAAATATGTCTATGTATAGCTTTGTTTCTTTTGTAGGTAGTTTGTGCATCCACCTATGCCCTAGCAAGCTTACAATTAGGGTTTGAGACCCTCATAGCAAGAGATCAATCAATGGATGGTTCACCATTGGTTCTAAACATCATATATGGATCCCCATGTTCTTCATTTATCATTTTGATCAAGAATTCATCAAGAGTTTGAAGCTTATTTGCCTTGGAAGCCCTAATTCATCTGGGTATCTTGTGTGACTTCCTCAACAAGTTTCTTCAACAATTGGTCAAATATATCAAGGAATACTTTATTATACATTATCTTATTCATATATGATCCTCCATGAGCTCTAAAGATCAAGAGAACTTCAAGTTTGCAAGTTGGTTCAAAGAGGTTGACTAGAGAAAGTCAACTTGTCAAAACTGGGGTTCCCTAGACCCCATCTCCTACAATATTTTTCATATGAAAATTATTACAAGATTAAAGTTACTCTTTATGAAATTACAAAAAAAATTCATGTTGGCATCAAGAGCTAGGTTTGCTTGGAAAGTCATATTTTATGGTGAAACATTATAGGTCATTTTGTCTGTGCCCTAGTTAGGAGGTCCACTTCCAAGGACCATAGCTTGCTCAACTTTTATGATACGAATGTCATCCAAGTTTCATGATAAATTTCAAGATGTCTTATCCAACTTTGATTCTTTTAGAAATGTCAAATTCAACTTGCAAGGGCATGTTCCAAGAGGAAACATTATAGGTCATTTTGGGCCATCACCATTGAACAAGCAATTTTCCTCAACTTCTAAAATGCATAACTCCCTCATGCAAAATACAAATGATGTCAAATTTGTGACAAAATTGAAGAGTAATGAAATAGATACAACTTTGGTGAAGAAACTATTTCCATTAGGAGCTCATAGCAAAAGTTATTCAAGGTGGAAGAAATGGTCATTTGACTTTATACTTAGAAACGTTTCAACTATGTTTGATTACTCCCACTTCCACCTCAAAATTCATCATGATCCAAGCTCCAAATTAAAAAAAATTCAATATCAAAGTTGTTCCCCTTGATTACACCTTTCCAAAAGGTCCAAGATCACTTCATTTGGACAAGAATTGAGGGACTTGCGCATGGTTCCTTTGGTGGGCTTGTTTTGGCAACATTTGAACTCAAATGATTATTTCCTTTTGCATGCTTCCATGTGATGACTTCTATATCCATTATGCATGAATTGGAGTTGGATTGCATCATGTTTTGGGCCTAATCCAATGCCCATGCACCAATGTTGCTATTTTTGGCCAAAATTGAAAAGGTGCAAAACTGAATTCCATAGCCTATAAATACAACTGCCTCAAGATCAACAGACACACCCTGCCCAAGCCTTGCCAAGCTATCTCAAAACCCGACTCCATTTGAAGGTTTCTTTGAAATCTTGTTTGAATTTCACCTTCTGTTTTGAGATTCAAACTCCAAGGATTCATTTCCATTTTCATCTCAATTGGTCACTGCAAGCAAGAGAAGGAAGAACCAAGTGAATTCAGATCAAGATCAAGCCAAATCACTGCTACCCGAAGGTAAATTTTCTCAAACTTCTCTTCTTCGATTCTCCCTCATTTATCAACTATTTTGATTGATTATTAGTTGTCCGAAGACCTACCAATGTAGGCAACAAGATTGATTTGCTTTGAGGCCAAATCGAAGCAACTCAGATCGTGTACCTCAAAATTAAATTCCTCATATCTCTCAATATATTTGGAATTGGACAAAATTGAGGTCAGATTCGAGCTCCTGAGCATTTTTCCTTCAAAATGATGTCCTCAATTTTCATTTTCTGATTGGTTGGTGGTGGACAGTCCAGTGAGGTCCACCAAAGAAGATGATTGGAGCTAGGGCTCCGGTGGTGTGCTGGCTTATCTTGAACCATTTGATCATGAAGCTATGTTATGATCTCAGCCTTCCATTTTGATTACCAATAGTACATGCACGTTGATTCTGGACTATGGTGGATGATATGTGCTTGGCCATCAGATCTGCCACCTCAATTAATGAGGGAGATCTGATGGCCCTTGTTTTTTTGATTTTTTTTTAATTTCTGATTTTTCATTTAATCCCTTTATTTTATTTAATTCATATTAATTTCATTTTTAATCCCAAAAATATGGGACTTTCACTTAAAATCTTTAAATATTTTCCTCTTTCATATTTTCAATTAAAATTATTTTTTGGATTTTTGATATTTTTCATGAACTAAATGTTTTTGTACATATTTTTAATTGTTTTAAATAACTTCTGACTTTCCAAAAATCATGAAAAAAATTGTCTAAGGTCCTTTGAAGGGATTTAAGGTTTTGATCATTTAATAATGCATTTTAATTCACTTTTAATTTGATTTTTAATTGATTAATTGTTTAAAAATTATGTTGAGCCATTTTTATGGTCTTGTGATGTTTGACTTTCTGTTTGGGCATTGGTCATGGTTGACTTTAATTTTGTTTGGTCAATACCATTGGATTTAGGGGATTGATGAAATGTAAATTTCATCTCCCAAAATGAATGGATGGTATTGATCAGATGAAATTCCTCTCATGATTAATTTGTGTTTCTATTTGCCCTTCCCTCTTCATCTTCGTCCCTATTATTTCCCAATCCTTAATTTGACCAATGATTTCTCTAATGTCTAAATGCTAGTTGATTCATCAATGACCTTGTGTTAGACGAATCAACACAAGTCTGACTGGGATAGGTCTTCCCCATTTTCTTTTTGTGTGTGGTACGTTTTAGGAGTTTGGTTCCTTGTAACAAATCTCTAACATGCATTAACACCTATATTTTTATTGCCCGGCCTCAGATAGTTGCAACTTGTACATAAGTCCAATTACGATTACTTAACATAGAGCTAAATTTGTCCCTCAAGGCATAACATTCTAGTAAGTGAGATTGTAAGTCTCCCATTCTTCATGGCATTGTATGGAAACTTAACCTTTTTTCAATTCATGAGAGCTAGTGGTATACTTGTTAATTTATCCAAGTTGGATCCCTTCTCATGGATGATGTCTTGGTTCAAGGATCCATACTTGTGAATGAATGGTTGATTGTTCTCCAAAGAATGACTTAATCAATTAAAAATCATCACTAACATTTTACTAACCATTGACTAAATTCTTAATTAATGTTGTTTTATTTTCAAGTCATTTATTTTATACAATTTAAATTTTAGTACCTTTATCGTTCATTGCCATTTACATTTCATGCAACTTGTTTATGTTTTAAGTCCTTTTCACTTTGCTCATTTGAGCCATATCTTATGATTGTATATATAGTTTGTTTGTCTTTTGTTTTGTTTGTGATCTTAGGACTTTAAAACACCTAATAACAACAAAAATCCTTAAAAAACATCGGGTTAGACTGTTGGGATTTGATCTGAACTTCTGGACTTAGAACTAGGCAACATTTCTTGTACTAAAGGACTTGGTCAATGCCAACATTTGAGACTGAGCTATCTCTGCTTGTGCCTTCATCTGATGCAAGATCTTGGATCCATTTGATATTTGTTATTATTGCCTATGTCTGATGATTGTTCTGAGTGGATCAAGGAGTATTTCATCTGATACATTTGAAGAGATGGAAGACTGCTAGCTATTGGAATTCTTGATTGGATGTTATGGCTATCTTTATTTGATTCCTTGGTCTTCATTTGGTTTGCTTGGATGTTGCTTGCTAAAGTCCAAAGGAAAATGGGTTTCTATATGACATTCTTGTCTGTTGGATTGCATCCCATTTGTCAGATCTTTTCAACTTTTAACTCTTAATTTTTGTCTAGGATTGTCTCTTCATCTCCTCCCACTTCTTAAATTTCAAAATCTCTCACTCTTTTCAAAAACTTTCTTTGCTAGATTTCAAACTTAGACATGTTTTAATGATTAGAAACCTTGGTCTTATGCCATTGAATTTTCAAAAAAATTCTTAAATCAAACTTGCAAATAAACTTAACCATATTGACTTAAATTTCAAAAGATAAAAAGAACTAACAATCCCATTCAAATCTTTGGCCTTTTGTACCTTTTCTTGTTAAACTTTTATTAAAATCAATTCACCAACTTCTTTGAAATTTTTACCACGAACTACGGGGTTTTGATCCCTCACTTTCATGTTGGTACGTAGGCATAAGACCAAAGGTCTTGTCAAATGCAAAAATATAATTAATGAATTATTTTCTCATCCTCTCACTCTATATTTTATCAAACATCATTTATACCAAAAACACACGCACACAAAAAAAGGCTCCCTAGGAGTACCTAGGACACTTTGGGTGCTAACACCTTTCCTCTGTGTAACCAACACCCTTACCTGTAATCTCTAG
This sequence comes from Lathyrus oleraceus, assembly GCF_024323335.1. Lineage (NCBI taxonomy): Eukaryota > Viridiplantae > Streptophyta > Magnoliopsida > Fabales > Fabaceae > Lathyrus > Lathyrus oleraceus. The sequence goes on from NC_066579.1 coordinate 327,038,506, forward strand.
CATTTTATTAGTTTTGATTTGAAAACTTATTATCTTTGGGTTTTGTTCATACGTTTCCCTTTTCCTTTGGAAACAATAAAAGTGCAGTGGCGACTCTGGTTTTACTGACGTCAAGTTTATCCATAGCTTGATAGTCACGAATTTACCGCTACAGGATCTTAGGGTTAAAAATTAGGGTATGACAGTAATTTTAACCTCTTCCTATTTCTCTTAATTTCTCCATGTCAAAAACTTACAAATGATTTTCCTGCATGACAAACCAACAATGCAGCCTACACCTGTGTCGACTGTTAAACCAACACCAACCAACAGTTCACCAGCACATCAATTGTCGGTCACCATAATTATTGTAGCCGAAGTCGACAAGACCATAGAGGTTGAAGATAACATTTCTCATCAATCAACCGACCAAGCATTCCTTGCTTATTTTTCTTCCTCGACCTTGACTGATGAGGAAACGACCCACATGGACATGGCCGAGATTTCACCAGAAACTACTCTAAATAAAAAAACTCGTCAGCAGATAGACCCTTTTGGAAATCCTCAACCCATCTAAGAGATCCGGCCACAAGAGAACATTATTGATGTCTCTAACAATGTAGAGCGTCCTACCACGGTAACTGCTTTAGCATGGAAAAGAACAATCCCGATGCATTGACCACCAAGAACACAACCCGCCAATTAATCCGTTGTCCCAAGAAGAAATGGATGCGCTGAAAAAAATGATCCCAAGGCCTATATGAGAATGATGCTTAGGAGTCACGATAACTCAATTTATAAATGCTATAGTTCCTTGATTGTACTTGGCGGTGCGACTGGGCCTGAGCCTGTTACCGAGACTTTGAATCAACTAAAAGCCCTTGTTGAGGATTTCAACCTTTTCGAAATTTTGGAAAAGGATTTCATATATGGCTATAACATCAAAACTCTTCTGAAGAAACTGGATGTTCCTGATGCTCCTGCCAAGGTGGTCGACTTTTTAGTTACTTTTGGCCCTCTTTTTGACCAGATTCAGGATGACTTCCAACGCAAACATGACGCCAAGACCAAGATAGTGCCCAAAGCCACCGAGAGATCCAAAGCCACCGAGAGATCAAAAGCATGGAATTCAGCCAGTGAGTTGGACCAGCACGCAGAAGAACTTTAAGAGAGCCTTCGGCATGAAAAAAAAGTTATCACTACCCTGGATGCTCAAATTTCTAGATAGAAAGAGGAAATAGAAGCTTTGCAAAAGAAGGTGAAAGTCGCTAAAGCATAAAAAATCAACCTTCAGAGAGTCAGTTAAATCCAACTGGACAAAGAGACTCAAAGGGGTATTAAATACTTGGAAACTGACGTCGTTCTTGAAAACGATCTTTCAACATATGCTTCAATTATTTCTCAAGACGATCGTCGACTTAACTCTGCCAAAGTTCAATATGATCGACTCAGGCCTAATTTCCCTTTCTAGGATAGCATTTTGGTTTGATTTTTGTCGATTTGTCTTTTGTCGCTTGTGGAGATATTTTGATGTTTAAACATGATGTATGCCTTTCATGACACTTTGATAATATTAAAGGCTATCAATTTTCTGAAGCCTTTTGATTTCATTAAACTTATTGATTACTCTGCGACTATGTGTACTTCCTGCAGAATAGGATGATACCGCTTTAAGTACTTTCCGTTTATTCGCAGGGTTCGACCCTCCAGAGTTAACTTTTCTATCTCATACGCATTGTTCGAGAATATTTGCAGAATCTTAAAAAGTCCTTCCCAATTTGGGGAACATTTTCCCAATAACCTATCTCTTTGATCCATAGGGAATATGACCTTCCAAACTAGGTTGTTCACATTAAAAGTTTTGGACTTAACTTTTTTGTTGTAAGCTTTAGCAACCCTCTCCTTTTGTCTTATCAAGATATCTAGAGTTTCTAACCTATCCTCATCTAACTAGGCCATCTCATTGAACATCATTTCCCAATATCACTCAGTTGGGATCTCATATTGCCTTTGAATCTTGACCGACTGTAGGTAGATTTCCAAAGGCAATATTGTGTCATGCCCATAAACAAGTCGGATAGATGTAGAATTGGTTGAATTTTTGGGAGAATTTCGACATTACCATAGAGCTTGGTTTAGAGTTTTATAACAATTCTTTTTTTTTGTCCCACTTGTTTCTTAATCAGGCCAATCACTATCTTATTGGCCGCTTCGACCTGACCATTGGTCTGCGCATAATATGGTGTCGAGTTTACAACTATAAACCTTGTTACGGAGGTAAATTCCACCATTTTACGCCCTGTAAAAACTGAACCTTCGTCCGTGGTAATAGTCTCAGGTATCCCAAATCTATATATGATATGGTTTTGGATGAAACTTATCACCTCTTCTTGATTTACATTAGGTAAAGGGACAACCTCTATCCATTTAGTGAAATAATATATTCCCACCAAAATATACCTATGCCCTTTTTATGAAGAGGGTTTGATTTCTCCAATTATGCCTAAATCCCACCCTCTGAAAGGTCATGGCTTTACTATCCAATCCAACTCACTAGCAGGCACATGTTGGATACCCGAATGCTTTTGGCACTCTTGGTAACCTTTGGCAAAGTTTGTGCAATCTTTCAACATATTTGGCCAGTATACACCCATCTGACACAACAACCACTTCATCTTATGACCAGCCTGATGCGAGCCACATGATCCCTTATGTACCTGAGATATTGCCAAGTAAGCTTCACTTTTTCCTAGGCATTTGAGGAGAAGTCCTTCAGGAGTCTTTTTCAGCAACTCGTTACCCATCACTAAATAACTCAAAGCTCTGTACTTAATCTTTCTATCGGTTGTTCCCGTTGGGTTTTGCAAGTATCTGACTATGGATTTTTGCCAATCTATTAAGTCAATGGTTACAACTTCATAGCTCACACCTCTGTCAAATTCCAAATCGTCTAGATCTTGTGAATCTTTGCGTTCATGTGCCCCCTGATGTTTTAACGTTGATGAAAAGTCTAGAACATTTTATTCTGGGACCAATTTTTCATTAATATCGACTAAATCTTTTAGTCTCTCCCTCAAAATTTTATATGCAGAGGCTATTGACAAAGTATAACATCAAGTTCTCTTTGATGAATTTGTACTCCTTCTTTAACTATCGAATTACCAGCTCAGAGTCTCCCCTTATCTCGACTTCCCTTTGTAGCGGGAAATTCATGATTATCAAGCTATTGACAAGCTAGAGATCAATTAACAAGAGTCGCCACCGCGCTTTTATTTTTTCCAAGGGAAAGGGGAAAAAGTACGAACAAAACCCAAATAGTAAGAAGTTTTCAAATAAAAACTAATAAAAGTCAGAGATCACAGGTAAGGGGGTTGGTTACACAGATAGAAGGTGTTAGCACCCAAAGTGTCCTAGGTACTCCTAGGGAGCCCTTTTTGTGTGCATATGTATTTTGTACAAAGTGATGTTTACAAACAAATAGAATGGGGGTATGAGAAAAGAATTCATTGATTATTTTTGTGTTTGACAAGACCTTCGGTCTTGTGCCTCATAGTTCGTGCTATAAACTTCAAAATGAGTGCATTGATTTTAACAAAATTTAGATTTGAAAGGAACCAAGGCCTAAAATGATTTGAATGGGTTAGGTCTCTTTGGCTTTTTGAAAGTTTAAGTCAAGTATTGTTAAGTTCATTTACAAGTTTGATTTAAGAAAATAAGTTTGAAAAGGCAATGGCATAAGGCCAAAGTTTCTACCTTTTTGCAAAAGTGGTCAAAGTTTAGAACAAAAATAGTTCACACAAAGAAGGTTTTGAAAATGGAGGGAGATATTTTGAAATTAATGAAATGGGGAGAAGATGAAGAGATTATCCTATGCACAAAATTTTAAAATTTTAGAGTTGAAAAGATCTGACCAAATGGGTAGCAATCCAATAGACAAAAATGTCAATAGAAACCCATAATTCCCTTGGACTTTTTAGAATCAAGCAACACATAAATGCACAATTATATTATCTTGAAGAGCAAATGCATCAAATAAAGATGGCCTCATCCAAGCTTATCCACTTCAATGATCTTCTTCAAAATAGCCCATGCAATAGATGAATTCCAAAAGTCACAGGTCCAAAATAACAGCTTCACACTAATCATGTTGCAGATGAATCTTAGAGAGGTCTTCAAAGATGTATCAGATGAAATTCAAATTTGCAAGCACTTGGTTCTTCAACAACTTGGCATTGGCCAAGTTCTTTAGCTTAGGAAGGTTGCCTAGATTCTAAGTCCATTTGCTCAAAATCAAACCAACAGTCCACTCAAAAGTTTTTTAGGGTTCTTGTTTTTATTATGTACATTAGATGGTCAAAGACCATACAAATAAACAAAGCAACACAAACAAAGTATATCACACAATATGGTCCAAATGGACAAAGTGAAAATTACATTAACATAAACGATTAGAATGGTATGTATAATGGAAAATGATAATAGATTTCTAAAAGTAAATTGCATTAAAGTAAAAGCTTGAAACTAAAAGTCAATAGTTAGTAAGTTAGAGGTTAGTTTTGTTTTGCTTTTGTATTTCAAGACATTCTTTGGAGAGCACTCAACCCACTTGCCACAAGCATGGATCCTTGAACCAAAACATCTTCCAAAGGAAGGAAAGAAGGCCAAGTTTCCACACAATACCATGGAAGAGGGGAGACTTACAATCTCACTAACTAGAATGCTTATGCCTTTTATGTCACAATCGTAATTGGACTTATGTAGAAGTCACAACTATTTGAGGTCGGGCAATAGAATTTTGGTGTTAATGCATGTTGGAGACATAGTATTATGAACTGTGCTCATTAAACATATCACACACAAAAAATATGCAAAAGGTGTGGCCTAATCTCATCCATACTCATGTTAATCTTTCAATCAACTAGCATTAGGACTTTAAGATGTCATTGGCCAAAATGGAAATGAATGAATGAAGAAGGGGAATTAGATGAAGGGAAAGGGGATGAATGAGATCACAAATTGGTCAAAGGAAAACTTTTACCAAATTAATATTGTTCATTCATTTTCGGAGATGGAATGTACATTCCATCAATCCCCTAAATCCAATGATATTAACTTGACAAAGTCAAATCAACCTTGACCAAGGCCCAACAACAAATAAGAAACTCAAATAAGTCAATACAAATGGTCAACACAATTAAAATGGCATTTATTCAATTAAAAATAGTAAAATAATGCATTAAATTCAAATATGTTTTGTCCAAATCCTAAAATCTTATCCAAACACCAAAGAAATGGCCATGAGATTTATCATAGGTCAAACAAGGTCAAAAGACCTTGGAGAAAAAAATTCATAATTTTTGGACACTTAAAAATATTTTTAAACAATTAAAAACAAATGAAAAATAAATTAATTCATGAAAAATATTAATAATGATCCAAAAAATAATTTTAATTCAGAATATGGAAGAGAAAAATATTTGAATTTTTTTGGTGAAAGTCCCATATTTTTTGGATCAATATTAAATTTAATATGAATTATTGAAGAAAATGCAATTAAAATAAAATTCAGAAAATGCTAAATTACGTGGACCATCAGATCTCCCTTATTAATTGAGGTGGCAGATCTGATGATCCAAAACGCGTGTTCCACATATGTCCAAGTCAACGGCGTAGTACACATGGTATTCACAAGGGACAATCAAGATTAAAACGTGGAGGATGGATCCTATGGTTCAGAGATTGTCCAGATCATCGCTGGAGCCAGAGCTCCGGTCATCTTCTCTGGTGGCACTCACCGGACTGGTCAAGATGAACCATCACCAAAAAAAGAAACAAGGACATGATCTTAAAGAGAAAATGGCACTGAGCTCGAATCTAACCTCCAATTACTCCAATTCCAAATATATTAAGAGATATGTGGAATTGAAAAAAAATGAGGTACATGAACTGAGTTGCTTCGATTTGGCCTTAAAGCAACTTAATCTTCTTGTCTACATTGGTAGGAATTCAGACAACCAAAGAATCAATAGAATTGAGCAATAAATTGAGAGAATTGAAGAGTTTAAAATTTCTCCAGATTACCTTCAATGGAGGTCTGAACTTGATGGATCTTGAGCTTACTTGCACTTGGACTCACTCTAATAACTTGCAGAAGAGGAATGCAAAGGTTTAGAAGCAACGGATTCCTAGAGAATTGAATTCCAAAATTGTGGAGATTCAAGATCAAATTAAAATGAATTTATCAGGTTTATCCTATGAGAGTGAAGGGTTTTCAATGGGGGATCAAAGCTGGCGCAATGTGTGTGTTATTTCTGAGCAAATGGAGCTGTATTTATAGGTGAATCAAGTGATATTTGCACACTCACTTCCACTTTCCAAAATTGGCAAATGATGATGCCATGCTGCATGGGCGCGCATAGGCCCATGAAATGATGGTTTGAAGGTCCAAATTAAAGATCAGATGCTTTGAAGATTGATTGGATTGCAAGGCAACTGAACATTGATGCTTGAAGATTCATCCATGCCAAATGATATCAGCATGTTTAAGCCATGCGTATCCTATGCATTTCAAGTCCAAAATCAATGAATTTGAGCTCTTCCGAAAGGTGAGATCAAGAGGAACAAGTTTGATGTTGAGCACTTTTCATTTGGAGCTTGGAACTTGGTGAAATTTGAGGTGGAAGTTTGGAAAAATTTGACATATCAAACATTTTCTAACTGTCAAGCCATATGTCTCAATATTCCACCTTGCTTAACTTTTTATGGGAGCTTCAAATGAGAAAAATGTCTTCATAAAAGTTATATCTATCTCAAATACCTTCAAAATTGTCACCAATTTCATGTCATTTGGATTTTAAATGATAGAGTGATGCATTTTTGAAGTTTGGAAAAATCACTTGATCAACGGTATAGGTCAAAAGTGACCTATAATGTAGCCTCATATCACATGCTCAAAAAAGTTGAATTAGCTCCCAATCCAAACATAAAAGTTGAATTAGACACATTGAATTTTATTGTGCAACTTGGAAATCTTTCATATCATAAAAATTGAGCAAGTTATGGCCTTGGGAAGTTGACTTTCAAATTAGGGTTTAGACAAAATGACCTATAATGTTTCCACATAGAAAATGATTTCCAAGAAAAACTAGCTCTAGGTATCAACATGAAAGTTGTTTAGAATGTCATTTAGAGTATGTTTTCTCTTAGAATCATTTTCATATGGTGAAAATTGTAGGAGATAGGGTCTAGGGAGACCCAGTTTTGATCAGATGAATTCATTTGGCCAACCACCATCAACCAACTTGCTAATTTCCAATTCTCTTGACTTTTTAGGCATGGTAGATCATATATGCATAAGATGATGAATTTTGAAGTGTCCCTTTAGAAATTTGATCAATTGGTGAGATAGCTCGTTGGAGAAGTTACTCACGATACCCAGTCAAATTAGGGTTTCCAAGGCAAATCACTCTCAAACTCTTGAAGAAAACATGATCAATATAACATGTAGAGATCATTGGGACTCATATATGATGTTCATAACCATTCTTGAATCAATTCTTGGTTGTTCTCTTTGTTCATGAGGGTCTCAAACCCTAGATGTGATCTTGATGAATTAATGAGATCACGCCCTTCCTACAAAAGAGTTAGATAGATGCAAAGACATATTTTTGGTATTTTGTTTAGTAAAATGATAATATACAAGTATGATATAATCACAAAGTGCTTGGTGATCTCTCCCAAAACAAACCCAATGAAGGAGGGGTAAGGAGGATGCCAAGACATGATCCCAATGCTAATGCTTATGATGAAATTGCATGAGAGATCTTAGGGTCAAAATTGGGGTCTAACAGCTGCCCCTATTTAAGGACATTCTAACTGAGGAGGTGAAGGTTAAAATCTTCGGCTCGACTCAGTAGAATGGGCTTAAATAACAACATAGAGAAACAAATTTTTGTCCCTAAGAGACCTCATGATGCATATGATGCGAATGTAAAAGTCAATGCTCTATGGGGAAATATTGCCACAAAGGAAAAACAAATCAGAGAGACCGAAAGTCCACAGGAGTATAATGCATTCCATAAGGAAAACTCGTTGGGGAGACAGAGACTCTGGGGGGATAAAAAGGACTATGTGTAGGCCAGGCTACGACTTAAAACTATTGGGTGAGGACTAGAGGGATTCCATAAAATGGAAAGACTCAGCCGGGGAAACAACAACATTTGCATGGAATACGAGTAAGTCAGGATAAAACTGAGGTACTCGACTCGTGCAGGGGAAAGCGATTTCACTAAGGAAAAACGCACTCAACTCAACTAGGGAGAAATACACTTTTCAACACAGGAGGAGCATAAATCTATTAACTACTACCTATTACTGGGTAAGGAGATAATAAAGATCTGACAGAGAGACCATCTGTCACCGGTTAGGATGAACATATCAAGGATGACTCGCTGAGGACCGCCAGGAGGGAGTATTCATTACCAGTTACTTGGTAAGAATAACCTTGCTGGGAAACTACGGAAAATAGGGTTTACAACTACCAGTTACTGGGCAGAAGACCAAGGGGTGAGAGTATCCGTCATCGGTTAGGATGAACATATCAAGGATAAACTCAACAGGGAAGAAAATTTGTCACCGGTTAGAGTGAACATATCAAGGATAGACTTGCTTAGGGATGTCAAGGAGGATACCCGTCATCGGTTAGGATGAACATATCAAGGATATACCAACTGAACAAAAAGGGATGAATTACATCTATCGAAAACTGGATAGAAAACCGTCGGAGAGAAAATCCGTCATCGGTTAAGATGAACATATCAAGGATTATCTCTGCGAGGGGGAAAAATAGGATTTACAACTACCGGTTACTGGGTAGAAGACCAATCAAAGAGAAAATCCGTCACTGGTTACAGTGAACAAATCAAGGATAGACTCTGAAAAGGGGACAAAATAGGGATTACATCTATCAGTTACTGGATAGAAAACCAAAGAGGAGAAAATCCATCACTGACAGAAGTGAACATATCAAGGATAGACTCTGCTTAGGGGAACAATAGGATTTACAACTACCAGTTACTGGATAGAAGACCACCAAGGAGAAGAAAACCCGTCATCGGTTAGGATGAACATATCAAGGGTTAACTCTCTAAGGAACAAAAATAGGGATTACAACTACCTTTTTATTGGGTAGAATACCAAAGAAGAGAAAATCCGTCACTGGTTAAAGTGAACATATCAAGGATTGACTCACACGAGGGAAGGAAAGATATTCGTCACTTGGTTAAGATGAACATATCAAGGATATACTTTTAGGGGGCTCTACTGAAGATACCAAAGGGTACTTTTGCCGGGTATTGGCAAAGAAGTAATGAACTGCAAACTAAGAAGAATATTACCAGTTAGTGGGTAATAGACTCTTAGGGGACCAAAACGTCTATCTAGGTAAGAGCTAGAAAGAAACAATCAATCAAGACTCAACCCAATGAGGACATAACTCAAGAGGAGTAGTTCCATCCAGAAAATTTGCTGGAGAGGAAACTGAAATAACAACCATCAACGAGCAAACAAACTCAGTGGGGAAACAGAGAAAGGTTAAAGTATTTCTGCTTAAGGGGCTGACACTCTACAATTGAAGGGAGTACAGACACCAGATTTGGTATGAGGATAAAGTACCGCCATAACAGAGAATGAGAATCTTAAACAAATCGAATATGCAGGATATGCAAAATCATGAAATTATGTGAATGTATATGTAGATGTACATATGGTGATCATGTTGACAAAACGATCACACAGGATACAGGGGTGTCGCAAAGAAATTGAATCACCGTGTCGCATACGCGAAAAACAACCGGTGGGAAAAGACATAGAGCCGCCACCGTGCGTTATTTATCCTAAAGGATGGAAAGGAAACGCTCGAAGTAAACCTGGAAAGGAAAGGAATGGTCTTACGACCAGAGATTGCAAGCTACGGGAGTCGGTTACGCAAGGGGAAGGTATTAGCACCCCTCACGTCCGTCGTACTCGACGGGATCCACGCTCAAAAGAATAGAATAAGGTTGCTAAATAACTGCTCAAAGAATGCACACAAACTGGAATAAAACACAGATGAAAGACGGAGAAAGCGGACTCGGCAGGATGTCGCATCCTGGGCCTACGTAGTTTGTAAGAAACAAACATCAGAGTCGACGTAGTTCGGGGAAAGGGGAAACGTGCTCGCTAGGACCTCGCATCCTATGCACACGTATCTTCTCTAACCAGAGTAAGAATCAGAGCACTCGTAGCTCGGCTAACACACGCCGAAACAAAACACTGAAAGGAGACGCTGAGACGTCAAAAGAAACACACAAACGGAAACAGACTGCCAATGGTTGGACTTACATCCGACTCCGAACAACAAACAAACAAACGGGAAACCGAATGCCAATAGATGGACTTACATCAGACTCCGAACAAGCAAACGCAAACAGGAAATGAAATGCCAATGGCTGGTCCTACATCCAACTCCTAACAAACACACACAAAAAGAAGAAGAGTCTCGATTGCAACTAGGGCAAGAGAAAAGGAAGGTCTTAATTGCAACGAGGGCGAGAGAAAAGAATCGCAACGAGGGCGAAAACCAGCAAGGATTAGATGTTAGTTGTCAGTCAAACTCGACAAGACATCGCATCTTGTGTTTTTTACGTGAACAACGTCACTACGCAATCTACCGGATGCTCGACCTTTGGAGACTTACTCACCTGTAGTAGAAGGAGTTAACGTGTTCTTAAAGGAAGATAAAGTTTGTTTGTGTTTTAGGAAATCTCACGCAGGAAAGGAAGTCCTAGACGAAGGAACCGTGCTACCTTAATTAACATGCAAACGAGAGACTATGCGAAGTCTAGCAATCCTATGGGGATACAATCACACCACACAAAAACATATAACATGAAGTAAACACACCAACAAGGGGGCTCAAACATCAAGGGTAAGGCTTTAGTCAACGGGTCATATCAACCTCGACAAACAAGCCAACTGTAGGGTATTTGAGGGCTCTTAACCACTGACATTGACCGTCAGGGTGAGCAGATGAAAGGTAACGAGGATAAGACCTCATAGCTCTTAACCCGGGCCTGGGTGAGCTTCAATCAATGAAAACATGGGGATCCAGAATGAGGGACCCTACTCCACTTGACTGACTCTATATACAAGGATCTTGGGTTAGGTTCAAGAGCATCAGCACGTAGTGCGAGCATAATGAACGACTCAAACGATTAGCAGGGGACTGACTGCTAGTCCCTTCTATCTGTCAATTGCCTCTTCACTTAGGAGGACTTAAGTAACATGGCACAATGAGTAAACAAACACAGTCATTGCCTCTTAAGGAGGACTTCAGCCAAATGCCTGCCAAAAGAAACGACAGGGCTTCCAGACTACATGGAGTTAGAGGATGATTACCTAGGTGGTATACCAACCACAAGCAAATCAAAGCTCAAGCAATGAGCTAAAGCGACTAAAGTACCTGTAAGAAAGTCAAACAAGTCAATATTCACATCCAGACAAACCAAACAGTCAATCAACAATGTTACAACCAATATGCACACAAGGCAAGTCAACAACTCAAGTGATTTCATCACCAAGGTACCTACAACACAACAAAGGTTAGTGGACAAAGCAAATTTGCATCTCAAGTCATAAGATTGCATCAACCACTAGAGCTAATAGCTTGAACCTGAAATACAAAGCTCAAAAGATGAGTACAAACCACTAGTACAAAGACTAGGGTCAAAGGCAAAGCAAAAAGTCAAAACAGCAGCCAATATTCAACATGAAGCACATTTATTCAATCAAGAACATGTCCTAAAAAGGACCAGACTCAAATCTTAAGGCAAATCCATCTAATGATCATGCTAAGGCAAAGGCATACAATGGTGTCAACAATTGAGCATCAAGAAGAGAAAATGCACATTAAATCAGAAACACATCCAATAATCATGAAACGTTTTGTGTGATATTGAAATTCTAGTTATCAGACTTTGAATGTCACACTGGTTGTTATGACATCCAATTCTGCACAGACAGGGATTATGCAGAACTTAACAGTAAGTGCAGTAAATAACACAAGTAATTGTTTACCCAGTTCAGTCCAACATGACCTACATCTGGGGGCTACCAAGCCAGGGAGGAAATCCACTATTAGTAGTATCAATTCAAAGCTAAACTCACCCGTTTACAACTTATCACTTAATCCCTACCCAATGCAATTTCAATCTTAACCTAAGATCAGAGTTCCTACTCACTCCCCCTCAATCACCTCAGTGATTACTATCTTTAAACAATATTAAAGACAAGTTGAAGTCACACTTCAAACAACTCTTGATTGTGCTTCACAGCTTTAATCAAGATACACAGCACTCACGCTTAAAAGCTTTGAGTGACACAACACTTACAACTCAATGAACACCCTATGCCAAAGCTATCATCTACTTGATAATGGCTTGGCTTACAAGATACGTCTAATACAAGACTCACAAAAATACAGCAGTGAAGTATGATGGACACTCACAATCTTCATGCCTCAAAATCCCTAAACTGAATGAAGGAACGCCTTCCTTTTATATTGCAGTATCCTAGGCTTTTGCACCTGTATTCTCCTGAATTTAAGGTCACGCGAGTTCCCATAAATTCAACATTTAGGTTACTAACAAATAGGCTATTTGTTAGGTTCATTGAATGTAGCTTGGTTGTTGATTTCCTGGATTTTCTCTCAGTAGTTGAATCCCTGAAGAATAGCCTGAGAAAAAGCTGAAACAGAAAACTGAACAACCTACAATATAGCATATGCTGTCAGGCATGAATGTCACGACATTCAGCTTGACATCAAGGTCCATATGCTGAGTCTGTTTTTCCAGAAAACAGACTGTACAATTTTGCTGACCTGTACATGATCAAAATGACCATACTACAGTAACAGCTTACATTAATAAATGTCAAAGTGTCCAACTTAACATTTACACATTTGGCCTTAAGTTAGTTCTGTTATTCTCTTGAAGAACAAACTAAGTTACATGCTGAATTATAACAGAACTCCACTCTGTCTAATGTTCAGTAGCTGCTGTCAATGATGAATGTCATAACATCCAGTTTGACATTCAGTCAGTAGGCCTTATGCCAGGTCTGGTCTTTCCTTGATAACCAGACTGGAAATACATACTAAGTTCTAACAGAACACCTGCTGTTCTATTCCTTAGTATCTGTTGACAGGTATGAATGTCACAACATCCAGTTTGACATTCAATAAATCCTGTGTTAGCTAGTCCTGCAGTAACTACAATGTAGTCACACATACATGTCATGACATCAGTCAAGACATTAGTACCCATCTAGTGTTTTACCATATAATGCAGCCAATTAAACACCTACAAAGTCCCCCTTTGGCAAATTTTTGGCTAAAACACTTTGATCCCCATAACAGAGTTCATAGCAGCGGAATTACACACCTAGCAGGAATTAATACTAGCTAATACACTCAGAGTGGCAGCACACTCACACACATACAGAAGTTCAACAAAAACTTCACACACAATCGCTGCAGGGGAGGAATCTGTCGTCCTGAGAGTCTGTTGTAGAGAGACACCCACTCTGTTTGTCAGAGGGGTTACTCCCCCTTTGTGTCAAAAATGTTGCCAAAGCCAACAACATAACCAGAGAATAACGACAGAGTTACATACTTGGTTTTACTTCACAGTTTCAACCAAGTTACCATCCACTTGATCTTGCTTCACAGCTTTGATCAAGTAATCACCCACTTTTGCTTTACAGTAGGTACCACCATATCAGATGCCATGATTTTGTTTCTGACATCCAGAACCACTCCTGCATGAACAACATCCTTGAACTCCTGCAGGTACATTGGCCTTCTCACAGTAGGGTGTCTCCTTACCCTCTTGTATCCACCCTTGTTGCAAGTGGCATAGCTATGATCTGTTGACCAATCATGGCCTAGTCTAAATTGTTTAATAGGCAGAGATATTAAACAATTTATCCCAACCATCAGTGGTTGCTATAAGGTCTCAGAGAGACATATTCCCAGTTTGCTCCTTAAGTTTTCAAACTGAGTAGCATCCAGACCCTTTGTAAATATGTCAGCCAGTTGAAGATCCGTGGCTACATGTTCCAAAGTGATCACCTTGTCTTCCACCAGATCTCTGATGAAGTGGTGCCTAATGTCAATATGTTTGGTCCTGCTGTGTTGGATGGGATTCTTGGAGATATTGATGGCACTGAGATTATCACAGAACAATGTCATGACATTTTGAGTGACATTGTACTCAGTGAGCATCTGTTTCATCCAAACCAGTTGGGAACAACTGCTTCCAGCAGCTATGTATTCAGCCTCTGCAGTGGACAGAGAAACACAATTCTGCTTCTTGCTGAACCAAGATATGAGGTTGTCTCCTAAGAAGAAGCATCCACCTGATGTGCTTTTTTTGTCATCAGCACTCCCAGCCCAGTCAGCATCACAGTACCCAGATAGGACAGGCTCAGACCCATGTGAATACAGCATCCCATAGTCACAGGTCCCATTGATGTACTTGATGATCCGTTTGACTTGATTCAAGTGGCTCACCTTGGGCTCTGCTTGATATCTGGCACACACTCCAACTGCATAAGAAATGTCAGGTCTACTTGCAGTTAGGTACAGCAGACTACCTATCATGCTTCTATACAAGCATTGATCAACACTAGGCCCTCCATCATCTTTGGTCAACTTAAGATGAGTGGGAGCAGGAGTCCTCTTGTGCCTAGCATTATCCATACCAAACTTCTTAACTATGTTCTTGGCATACTTGCTTTGGGAGAGAAACATAGAGTCCTCCATTTGGTTTACTTGCATTCCAAGGAAATAGGTCAGTTCTCCCACTAGACTCATTTCAAACTCAGACTGCATCTGGTGAACAAATTTTTGAACCATTTGTTCTGACATTCCACCAAAGACTATATCATCAACATAGATTTGAGCTATCATGATTTTGCCTTCTTCATCCTTCACAAACAAGGTTTTATCTATGCCACCCTTTCTGTATCCATTTGAGGTCAGAAATTCGATTAACCTTTCATACCATGCTCTAGGAGCTTGTTTCAACCCATACAAGGCTTTCCTCAACTTGTATACATGCTCAGGTTGGTTAGGATCACAGAACCCTTTAGGTTGTTCCACATAGACTTCCTCATTCAGGTAGCCATTCAAGAATGCACTCTTCACATCCATTTGGAATAGCTTAAACTTCAGTATGCATGCTACCCCCAACAGCAATCTGATGGACTCAAGCCTAGCCACAGGAGCAAATGTCTCATCAAAATCTACCCCTTCAACCTGAGTGTATCCTTGAGCTACTAGTCTTGCTTTATTCCTAGTAATTACTCCTTTCTCATCAGATTTGTTTTTGTAGATCCACTTGGTACCAATGATGTTGGTCCCTTCAGGTCTTGGAACTAGTTCCCAGACTTCATTCCTTTTGAACTGCTCAAGTTCCTCTTGCATGGCAGTGATCCAGTATTCATCAGTCAGGGCTTCTTTCACATTCTTTCGTTCAACCTTGGATACAAAGCAGGAATTTGAGTTTATTCCTCTTGACCTGGTAGTTACACCACTGGTGGGATCCCCTATGATAAGATCCTTAGGGTGGTCTTTCTGAATTCTGATAGATGGCACTTTGGTGGTTACATCTACTTCACATTCAGGAGGAGGTTCCTGTACTTCTTCAGACTTGACTGGATTGTCAGTTGAACTGTCAAGGAATGTTTCAACATCCTCCATGACATCGGTTCCTTCCTCTTTGTCGTCCACAATGACATTTATGGATTCCATCAGGACATTGGTCCTGTAGTTGAACACTCTGTAGGCTCTGCTGTTAGTGGAGTATCCCAGAAATATACCTTCATCACTTTTGGGATCTAGCTTCCTTCTCTGTTCACGATCTGTGAGAATGTAGCATTTACTTCCAAAGATATGAAAGTACTTCACAGTGGGTTTTCTGCCTTTCCATATTTCATATAGAGTGGAGGAGGTTCCTTTTCTCAAGGTGACTCTGTTGTGAACATAGCATGCGGTATTCATTGCTTCAGCCCAGAAGTGCATGGGGAGCTTCTTTGCATGAATCATTGCTCTGGCAGATTCTTGAATAGTTCTATTTTTTCTTTCAACTATTCCATTCTGCTGAGGAGTTATAGGGGAGGAGAACTCATGACTTATTCCTTCAGACGAGCAAAACTCATCAAACTTGGAATTCTTGAACTCCGTACCATGATCACTTCTAATCCGGACCACACAACTGTCCTTTTCCCTTTGAAGTCTTATGCACAGGTCTTTGAAGACATCAAATGTATCTGACTTCTCTCTGATGAAGCTTATCCACGTGTATCTGGAATGGTCATCCACCACCACGTATGCATATTTCTTCCCACCAAGACTTTCAACCTGCATAGGTCCCATTAGGTCCATGTGCAATAGTTCCAGAACTCTGGAGGTTGTGGGATGTCCCAGCTTCGGATGTGACATCTTGGTTTGCTTGCCCACCTGGCATTCTCCACAGACTCTTCCTTCATCAATCAGAAGCTTTGGAATTCCTCTGACCGCTTCCTTGGATATAATCTTCTTCATTCCCCGTAAGTGGAGATGTCCAAGACGTCTATGCCACAGCTTCACATCCTGTTCTTCCTTGGCTGAGGAGCATGTTGTGGAAAAGTTAGAGACTTCAGGTTCCCACAGGTAGCAGTTATCTTTGGACCTGGTTCCTCTCATAACTTCCTGATTGTCACCATTTGTCACAATGCATAGTTCCTTAGTAAACTGAACATGAAACCCTTGATCACACAGCTGACTTATGCTGATGAGGTTTGCAGTTAGTCCTCTTACTAACAGCACATTATTCAGTTTTGGCACTCCAGAACAGTCCAGTTTGCCCACACCTTTTATTTTTCCTTTGGCACCATCACCAAAGGTCACATAGCTGGTAGTGTGAGGTTGAACATCTACCAGTAGATTTTCCATACCAGTCATATGTCTTGAGCATCCACTGTCAAAGTACCAGTCTTCTCTGGTAGAAGCCCTTAGAGCAGTGTGTGCTATCCTAGCATACCATTGTTGCTTCTTAATGGGAACATAGCGCTTATGTGTTTTATGCTTAGGCTTAACATGCAAGGCTTAGTTAGGGAAACCATGAATCCAGTAGCAGAAGGCTTTTATATGCCCAAGCCTACCACAGTGGTGACACCTCCACTCCTGGTATTTCCTCTTCTGATGATCATTCATCCTAGTTCCTCGATGTTGAGACATTGGCTTTGACTTCCGCTTGAACTTCTGAACTTTATCCTTTGGGCGTTTTTGTTCAGTTGAGGATCTTTTCCCAAATCCAAGGCCAGATTTGGTTCCAGACTGCTGTCCCACCTTTAGAATCTCTTCCAAGGTGTCAGTTCCCTTATTCATCATTCTGATGGATTTAGTCATCTAATTCAGCTTGGAGGTCAGCAGGGTTATCTCACCATTTAGACCCTCTATGACAGACAGTTGCTTCTGTCTCTCATCTTCCAGTTCCTTGATGAGTTTCTTTTGCTTTTCTCCTTGTGCACGCACTTCTGCACTGGTGGAACACAACTTCTTATAGGATGCTGCTAGTTCATCAAAGGTCAGTTCATCTGCACTTGAGTCATCTTCAGAGGCACAAACACTGGTTAGTGCAGTGACATGTTTGGCAGATTCTCCTTCAGATTCACTTTCAGAGTCTCCTTCAGACCATGTGATAGCTAACCCCTTATTTTGCAATTTGAGGTAAGTAGGGAATTCAGCTCTGACGTGTCCATACCCTTCACAACCATGAAACTGGATTCCCTTGCCGTGATTGAACTTCTCATCAGAAGTTGATCTTTTCTTAATGTCAGACGGGATGTTCTTGACATTGGGTCTACCTCTTTGATCAATCTTCTTCACGAACTTGTTGAACTGTCTCCCAAGCATGGCTAAGGCTTCTGATATACTTTCATCACCTCCAGTATATCCTGCTTCTGACTCCTCTTCAGCATTAGATACAAAAGCTATGCTTTTGTTCTTCTTCTCAGCATACTCACCCAAGCCCATTTCAAAGGTTTGGAGGGAACCAATGAGCTCATCCACCTTCATGTTGCAGATGTCTTGCGCCTCCTCTATGGCTGTGACCTTCATAGCAAATCTCTTAGGCAAGGACCTGAGAATCTTTCTTACAAGTTTCTCTTCAGCCATTTTCTCACCTAGTCCACCAGAGGTGTTTGCAATTTCAAGAATATTCATGTGAAAGTCATGAATAGTCTCATCCTCTTTCATCCTCAGATTTTCAAACTTGGTGGTCAGCATCTGAAGTTTGGACATCTTCACCTTGGAAGTACCTTCATGAGTTACCTTGAGGGTATCCCAAACTTCCTTAGCTAGTTCACAGTGGTGTACCAGCCTGAAGATGTTCTTGCTGATTCCATTGAACAATGCATTCAAGGCCTTGGAATTTCCAAGAGCTAATGCCTCTTGCTCCTTGTCCCACTCTTCTTCAGGAATCTGCACACTGACTCCATCTTCACCTGTCCTCATTAGATGTTCCCATCCTTTGTTGACAGCTCTCCAGACTTTGCTGTCTAGAGACCTTAAGAATGCTATCATACGAGGCTTCCAGTCATCATAATTAGAGCCATCCAACATGGGTGGTCTGTTTGAGTGTCCTAAATCCTTGTCCATGGTACTAGAAAGTAACTTCCCTAGATCTCACCCAGAAATTCACAGGCAGGGTGCCTGCTCTGATGCCAATTGAAATTCTAGTTATCAGACTTTGAATGTCACACTAGTTGTTATGACATCCAATTCTGCACAGACAGGGATTATGCAGAACTTAACAGTAAGTGCAGTAAATAACACAAGTAATTGTTTACCCAGTTCAGTCCAACATGACCTACATCTGGGGGCTACCAAGCCAGGGAGGAAATCCACTATTAGTAGTATCAATTCAAAGCTAAACTCACCCGTTTACAACTTATCACTTAATCCCTACCCAATGCAATTTCAATCTTAACCTAAGATCAGAGTTCCTATTCACTCCCCCTCAATCACCTCAGTGATTACTATCTTTAAACAATATTAAAGACAAGTTGAAGTCACACTTCAAACAACTCTTGATTGTGCTTCACAGCTTTAATCAAGATACACATCACTCACGCTTAAAAGCTTTGAGTGACACAACACTTACAACTCAATGAACACCCTATGCCAAAGCTATCATCTACTTGATAATGGCTTGGCTTACAAGAGACGTCTAATATAAGACTCACAAAAATACAGCAGTGAAGTATGATGGACACTCACAATCTTCACGCCTCAAAATCCCTAAACTGAATGAAGGAACGCCTTCCTTTTATATTGCAGTATCCTGGGCTTTTGCACCTGTATTCTCCTGAATTTAAGGTCACGCGAGTTCCCATAAATTCAACATTTAGGTTACTAACAAATAGGCTATTTGTTAGGTTCATTGAATGTAGCTTGGTTGTTGATTTCCTGGATTTTCTCTCAGTAGTTGAATCCCTGAAGAATAGCCTGAGAAAAAGCTGAAACAGAAAACTGAACAACCTACAATATAGCATATGCTGTCAGGCATGAATGTCACGACATTCAGCTTGACATCAAGGTCCATATGCTGAGTCTGTTTTTCCAGAAAACAGACTGTACAATTTTGCTGACCTGTACATGATCAAAATGACCATACTACAGTAACAACTTACATTAATAAATGTCAAAGTGTCCAACTTAACATTTACACATTTGGCCTTAAGTTAGCTCTGTTATTCTCTTGAAGAACAAACTAAGTTACATGCTGAATTATAACAGAACTCCACTCTGTCTAATGTTCAGTAGCTGCTGTCAATGATGAATGTCATAACATCCAGTTTGACATTCAGTCAGTAGGCCTTATGCCAGGTCTGGTCTTTCCTTGATAACCAGACTGGAAATACATACTAAGTTCTAACAGAACACCTGCTGTTCTATTCCTTAGTATCTGTTGACAGGTATGAATGTCACAGCATCCAGTTTGACATTCAATAAATCCTGTGTTAGCTAGTCCTGCAGTAACTACAATGTAGTCACACATACATGTCATGACATCAGTCAAGACATTAGTACCCATCTAGTGTTTTACCATATAATGCAGCCAATTAAACACCTACAAATATCAACATGTTAAACCCAATCATCATGCAAAAATCTAGAATCAGAGGAGCTCAATTGGTATGGCAATGAAAATGAACAAAATCAACATCAAAATGTGTGACACACATTGTCACACCATACATTCATGTGTCTAAAACAGAAATGAAAAATGCTAAAAATGCACAACCAAGCCTCATAAATCATGTAACCTGTTAGGAATCAGCATACCAAATTTTAAAGCAATTGGACAATGTATGAGCATTTCACAAGAGAATTGGTGCAACATGTCAAATTTGCATACATGTTCAAATAACAGCTCACCATTAAAATTCCAGAAATGATAAAATCATGATATCACAACCACAAAATACTAGACATCAAGATGAACAGGTGGCAAAAAATTGGAAGTGAATTGGATGCATATTCTATTTTTTATGATTTTTTGAATTTGCATGAAAATAATGAAATAATGTGGGAAAGTAATGGAAAGTGTTAATTGAAAATGAAATGAGAAAAAGCATCATGTGAGGATCGAACCCTGGGCACATCAAAACGCCGCGTTTAAGGCTAATGAAGGAAATCAAAAGTGAAAAACAAAATGCCATTCGCTGGGAATCAAAGCGAGGTTCAGCCAAAACGCTGCACTTCACTTAATGGCGTGGCAAACCACGCAAGCAAGCCCCAACACACATGAGCACAGTCAAACCAACGATGGCCAATGGTTTCGCTACGCAGGCGCCCAGTGGACGTACACCTGGCCAAACCCTAGCGTTAATTGCAGGCGGCGGTTGCACTATTCACCAACGGTGGTTTCCACCGTCTTCTTCGTTGAGACGGTGGCGCTACAATGCATGTTCATCATTTTTTTGCAGAATTTTGCAATATATACATGGTTGGAAAGCTCTCGTTGAGAGGAACACAAATCTAACATCTATTTAGCCTAATTCTCAACAACAAGCATGGATCGAAGGAAAGAAAATTGCACAACCAAACTTTAATCTCTCATAACTCACTCAATACTAATCCAAATTCAATAAACTTTATATCAGAATGATCAGTGACAAAAACTCTACACAACTAGGTCAATAGAATCAAGAAATATGATGATCGAATTTTAACCTCTTGAAGAACAGAATGTTGAAAACAGTGGATTCAAGCTCCCTCCAGCTCCAAATCTTCTCCTCCAACCTTGATATGAAGTCTGGTACACGAATTGGCTCTTGAATAGGCTTGGATCTTGATTAATTTTCAACTTCCATGTTCATCTTCATGAGCTTGATGTGCACAAATCTTGATGGAATTCTTCAAATCGATGCTCAATTCCTACTAAATGACACTCACTGAACCAGATTATGCAATAAAAATGAGGTGTTGTGTGAAGAATTTTCAAGTTTGAGATGAGAGCAAAAATGGAGGGAAAAATGATTCTAGATCTAGAACTTGTTAGAATGAGCAATTCTGTTATGATTAAGCCTTTATATCACATGTTAATTACTTTGCTAATGATACTTAGGCTTGGCTAATGAAAGTTTAATGCAAAATGAGGTGTATGACCAAATTGCAAAATTCACCTTATGCATGACTCAATCCCACGTGAACAGTAGCTGCATGGTCCAAATACACTTAAAATGAGCTTATGAACATGATAGGATTGGAATTAAACTCATATGATCAACCAAATTCAAATTCTTCATTTTCCCTCCAAAAAGCACATGCATGGCCAAATGATCATGTGACATTATTTCATGCAATGTAATGATGGATTTGGAAAATATAGGTCATGACATGCAATTTGCAAAAAGAGTGGCCTAAATTGGAGTTTTAGATCAAAAGTTATGGCACTTTGAAGTTTCATGCACACTTGGTGATCATTTGCTCATAACTTCTCAACCATTCATCAGATGCTCATGATCTTGGACTTTTTGGAAATGGGAGAGAAAGATCTTCAACTCTCATGTTGGACAAAATTTCATTTGAAGCTTCTTTGGTGTTGGAAAGTCAATTTGAATATGGTCCAAAAACTTGCCATTTTTGGAAACTTGAAATTACAGGTCACTTTCCATTTTTGGAAACTTTTGATCTGGCTTCAAAATCTTCAATGTAGATGTTTGACATGGTGAATAGGCCTCTTTGGGACATGAATGAAGTGTCTCAAACCATTTCTCCACCTCATAGCCCTCAGTTGACTTTACAGTTGACTTTTATGGGCCTCAGATGACCTGAAAATGCACTGATGACTTTGGACGTCTACCACTTGGCAAAGTTGCTTCAAAATGAACCTTGGCTCATATAAGCTTTATATAATGATCATGTGGCCTTCATCTCAAGGGAATACTTGCTCTTTTGCACTGATGAATCTCCTTGATGCCAATGCTTATTGATATGGTGCAATGCAATGTGTAATGTTAATGACCTAAAAAATGAAATGAATGCATGAATGGGGGCTGCAAATTTGAGGTGCTACAGCTGCCCCTATTCAATCAACTGAGAACCTGAACGGATGAGAGCAACGGCTATCAGACCTTCAAGGTAAACAGGGATTGAATACCAAAAGAACCGTAGAATTTGCACTCTGCGGGGGATAAAGTAAAGAAACCACGACCAGACATCCACTGATGAATGGGAGAAAAAAAACCACGACCATACATCCACTGATGAATGGGAGAAAAGAAACCACGACCAGACATCAACAGATGAATGGGAATAAGGAAGCCACGACCAGACGTCAACAGACGAATGTGAAAAGAAACCACGACCTGACGTCAACGGACGAATGGGAAGAGAGAAACCACGACCAGACGTCAACGGACGAATGGGAAGAGAGAAACCACGACCAGACGTCAACGGACGAATGGGAAGAGAAACCACGACCAGAAATCAACAGATGAACGGGAAGAGAGAAACCACGACTAGACGTCAACGGACGAATGGGAAGAGAAACCACGACCAGACATCAATAGATGAATGGGAAGAGAAACCACGACCAGACATCAACAGACGAATGGTAAGAGAGAAACCACGACCAGACGTCAACGGACGAATGGGAAGAGAGAAACCACGACCAGACGTCAACGGATGAATGGGAAGAGAGAAACCACGACCAGACATCAACAGATGAATGGTAAGAGAGAAACCACGACCAGACGTCAACGGACGAATGGGAAGAGAGAAACCACGACCAGACGTCAACAGATGAATGGGAAGAGAGAAACCACGACCAGACATCAACAGATGAATGGGAAGAGAAACCACGACCAAACATCTCTCGATGAATGGGAAGAGAAACCACGACTAGACGTCAACGGACGAATGGGAAGAGAGAAACCATGACCAGACGTCAACGGACGAATGGGAAGAGAAACCACGACCAGACATCAACAGATGAATGGGAAGAGAAACCACGACCAGACATCAACAGATGAATGGGAAGAGAAACCACGACCAGACATCAACAGATGAATGGTAAGAGAAACCACGACCAGACATCAACAGATGAATGGGAAGAGAAACCACGACCAGACATCAACAGATGAATGGGAAGAGAAACCACGACTAGACGTCAACGGACGAATGGGAAGAGAAACCACGACCAGACATCAACAGATGAATGGGAAGAGACTCGATGCTACGGACATCGAAAGATGATGTCTACTGACACCAAAAGAAAGGACCCACACGGGGATCAACACGACACTTACTGGTATTGCAAGGATGACATCTACATATGTCAAAACAAGGCAGACGCTTTCCAGGGACTACACTGGGGAGTCACGCTTTCCTTTCACAGACGGGTGAGGAAATAAACCTCTCTGGGGATTGTCAATTCTGAATGCTGTCAAGAGCAACCGCTGCAAACGTGCAATACGGATGTTGAAAATGATCCGCCTCTGCTGGGGATATAATCCAATCTGGTTTAACACATGTATGCATATGTTTGAGTTTTCTATGGCGTAATGCTCCATATTGGATGGAAATGCTACGCATTCTGAGGATACAAATGCAAATGATTACTATATGCAAGATGCAAAGGGAGGAAATCCTGTTGGGAGAGCAAATGATCACTCTGCTGAGCACACGATTCTGATTCGGTCTTCCAACTCTGTGGGGACATGCAACACTTCTGCTGCGGATACTCACTGATCTGAAATTCTCAGAACGGCAGAGAAACCAACTCAACTGGGGAGTCACTTGTTGGGAAAACACCAACCTCTCAACCATGCTGGGGAATAGCACTTGCTGGGGAAATGATAACCCTCACTGGGGACGGTCTCCACTGAACTCGGTCCGCTTGGGGACTTCGCTGGGGAAAATAACAACCTTCAGACTCTCTGGGGAACTAACAATCCTCAGACTTGCTGGGGAAAGACATTCTCAACCCTGCTGGGGATTACAGCGAACTCCAAACCTGCTGAGGAAACACTGATCTCGAAGCCGTTGGGGGGACAAGTTCTGAACTTTCTTTGACGACCCCACTTCTTACACTACTGGACAGTGTTGAAACACCTTTGAACAACCTGTGGCTTATCTGCTTTAGCCAGCAATCAAAGGTAGTAACCTGCAAAACAGCAAGACATACATGCCCCAGGGGATTGCAGGGACAAGATACACCCAAGTGTACTCAACATTCAAAATGATTTTCAAATGTTTTATCTTTCTGCACGTCATTGTCTAGCCTTCATGTTTTTTAGATGCAATGTTTATCAAAAATTCGGACGTTTTTGCAAACAAAACAGTAAAATAAAAACAAGAGAGCAATCTGACTGAATAACGACTTTTATTGATTGAAAATGGCCTATAAAGGCAGATACATCAAGAAGCAATTCCTAGGAAGAGGTAATTGCGCCAAAACAAGGAAATAAACTATCCTATTGGCAATGTGAACACGGCATCCACTATTTCCCAAGTCTGTTATGACTCGTATATCCTCAATTTCTCCCAAATTCCTTGCTTTCTGAGAAGAATGATTGGACCGGTCATATCCTTCGAGATGGTAGACGTTATAGCGCGATGAAGTACAGATAACTCAGACTGCAGTCTTCGCTTTAATCCCTCTTTTGCCTGGATCGCCTTTTCAGGTTTTCAATCCACCGGGATACCCATTTTTGCCTAAGCCGCCTTTGCAGGTTTTCGACTTACCGGGTGTACATATTCTTTTTTATTCTTTTATCCCTGACTTTTGCCCGAACCTTTTTCTTTTTCTTTTGGTTCGCCGGGATGCCCTTTTTTGCCTGGACTCTTTTATTCTTCTCGTCCAGCGGGTCGATTTATGCGAAGTATTTTTTGACTACATCTGAGTTCACAGGGGACGGGAAATCTTCACCATCCATAGTTGTCAGCATCAAGGCTCCACCGGAGAAAACCTTCTTGACAACATATGGACCTTCATAATTCAGAGTCCACTTGCCCCTGTTATCTGTACCGGGAGGAAGGATCCTCTTCAAAACCAAATCACCCGACTGATAGCTTCGAGGATGCACTTTCTGATCAAAGGCCTTCTTCATCCTTCTCTGATACAACTGCCCATGGCACACAGCTGCCAATCTCTTTTCCTCAATAAGGCTCAACTCGTTGAACCTTGTCTGAACCCATTCGGCTTCATCTAACTTGACATCCAACAGGACTCTCAAAGAAGGAATCTCCACCTCAACAGGTAGGACTGTTTCCATACCATACGCAAGGGAGTAAGGGATTGCCCCGGTCGACGTACGTACTGAGGTACGGTAGCCATGCAAAGCGAAAGGCAACATCTCATGCCAATCCTTGTATGTAATGACCATCTTCTGCACAATCTTCTTGATGTTCTTGTTTGCCGCCTCTACAGCACCATTCATCTTTGGTCTGTAAGGAGAAGAATTGTGATGCTCGATCTTGAAATCTTTGCAATGCTCCTTCATCATCTTGTTATTGAGATTCGAACCATTATCCGTGATGATTCTCTCAGGAAGCCCATAACGACGGATAATCTCCTTCTTAAGGAACCGGGCAACCACTTGCTTGGTAACATTGGCATATGAAGCTGCTTCCACCCACTTGGTGAAGTAATCAATCGCAACCCGGATAAAGCGATGTCCATTAGACGCAGTAGGCTCAATCTTCCCAATCATATCGATGCCCCACATCGCGAATGGCCAAGGAGAATTCATAACATTCAGAGGGCCTAGTGGTACATGCATTTTATCCGCATAGATCTGACATTTGTGGCACTTCCGAGCGTATTTGAAACAATCGGATTCCATGGTTATCCAATAATAACCGGCTCTCAACAATTTCTTGGCCATTGCATGACCACCAGCATGGGTACCGAAAGACCCCTCGTGTACTTCTTGCATTAACAGGTCTGCTTCGTGTCTATACACGCATCTGAGCAGAACCATGTCAAAGTTCCTCTTGTACAACACATCATCCTGGTTCAGGTAAAAGCTTCCAGCTAGCCTTCTCAATGTCTTCTTGTCATTCTTTGACGCTCCTTCAGGATACTCTTGGCTTTTGAGAAAATTCTTAATATCATAGTACCACGGCTTCTCATCAACAACAGACTCGGCTGCAAACACATACGCAGGCCTCTCGAGTCGATTCACAGCAACGTGTGGCACATGATTATGCCAATGGACTTTGATCATAGAAGACAAAGTAACCAAAGCATCAGCCATCTGATTTTCATCTCGAGGTACATGATACAACTTCACTGTCTTGAAGAAAGTCAGGATCCTTGTGGTATAATCTCTATAAGGAATCAAATGCGGCTGATGGGTATTCCAGTCTCCATTGACTTGGTTAATCACTAGAGCGGAATCTCCATAGATATCCAGAGTTTTGATCCTTAGATCGATGGCTTCTTCAATCCCCATGATACAAGCCTCGTACTCAGCTTCGTTGTTGGTCACTTCAAAAGTCAACCTAGCAGAAAAAGGTAAGTGTGCACCCTTAGGATTGATGAGTACTACCCCAACACCGTTTCCATTCACATTAACCGCCCCATCAAACATCAGTGTCCACTTGTCATCAGGATCCGGTCCTTCCTCGACAAGAGGCTCTTCACAATTTTTCATCTTTAAGTACATGATGTCTTCATCGGGGAATTCAAACATCATCGACTGATAATCATCGATCGGTTGCTCGGCCAGGTAATCAGACAGAATACTACCCTTGATGGCCTTTTGCGGCGTGTACTGGATATCATACTCTGTTAAAATCATCTGCCAACGAGCCACTCGTCCGGTGAGAGCCGGCTTTTCAAAGATGTACTTTACTGGGTCCATCTTAGAAATCAACAAGGTAGTATGGTTCAACATATACTATCTTAGTCGGCGAGCAGCCCATGCCAAAGCGCAGCAAGTTTTCTCGAGCAGTGAATATCTTGTTTCATAGTCGGTAAACTTTTTGCTAAGGTAGTATATTGCATGCTCTTTTCGACCAGACTCGTCATGCTGTCCCAATACACACCCCATCGAGTTCTCGGTCACTGAAAGGTACATTATCAGAGGCCTCCCAGGAAATGGAGGTATAAGGATCAGAGGTTTCTGCAAATATTCTTTTATCTTATCAAAAGCTTTCTGACAATCATTGTTCCACCTGATTGCTTGATCTTTTCTTAGCAATTTGAATATCGGTTCGCACGTGGCTGTTAGGTGAGATACGAACCGTGCAATGTAGTTCAACCTCCCTAAAAACCCACGAACCTGCTTCTCTGTTCTTGGTTCAGGCATTTCTTGAATAGCTTTTACTTTTGCTGGATCAACCTCAATCCCTTTCTCACTGACAATGAAACCTAACAGCTTCCCGGATCTCACTCCAAACGTACACTTGTTTGGATTCAGCCTCAGTTTGAATTTTCTCAGCCTTTCAAACCACTTCTGCAGGTTTAGCAAGTGCTCCTCTTCTGTCTGAGACTTCGCAATCATATCATCCACGTACACTTCAATTTCTTTGTGCATCATGTCATGAAAGAGAGTCGTCATAGCCCTCTGATAGGTAGCACCGACATTCTTCAGCCCAAATGGCATCATGTTATAGCAGAACGTGCCCCAAGGTGTAATGAATGTCGTCTTTTCCATGTCTTCTGGCACCATCTTGATCTGATTATAGCCAGAAAATCCATCCATGAAAGAGAAAACCGAGGATTGAGCAGTGTTATCGACCAATACATCAATATGAGGTAATGGGAAGTCATCCTTCGGACTGGCTCTGTTTAAATCCCGGTCATCGACACACATCCTGACTTTACCATCCTTCTTCGGCACGGGTACGATGTTGGCCACTCAGAGGGGATAATTGGTACCTGCCAGAAAACCCGCATCCAACTGCTTCTAAACTTCCTCTTTGATCTTGACAGCCATATCAGGACTAGTTCTGCGAAGCTTCTGCTTTACCGAGGGACAATCTTCTTTGAGAGGTAGCCTGTGCACCACAATATCTGTATTCAACCCAGGCATATCTTGATACGACCATGCGAATATCTCCACATATTCTCGCAGCATTTCAATCAGCCCTCTCTTGACAAATTCCTCTAAAGCAGCCCCAATCTTGATCTCTTTCTTGGCGTCCTCAGTACCAAGGTTAGTAACTTCCAACTCTTCCTGATGAGGTTGGATGACCCTTTCCTCTTGCTTCAATAGTCTGACCAATTCCTTGGGGAGTTCACAATCTTCTTCACTCTCCTCTTCGGCTTGGTAAATGGGATTATCAAAATCATACTGAGCCATAACAGAACTCTTTTTAATGGAGTCCGCGAGATCGATTCTGCATGAACGATGTTTAATGCTTTGTTTTAGAAAAGAGTCCAAGAAAGTCACAAAAACAAAAAACATTGCCATTTTTATTATTTTGAAAAATGAAAATAAAAACAGAAAGACAGTGAGCACAAATTTGTTTGCAAAACATCCTTTATTAATGATAATCATTGAAAGTTCAAAACATGATGTGGCCCTACAATGAACCACTACGCCCCGGGCAGAGCGTAGGGTTTTTGTGCAGAATGAAAAACAAAAGAAAATTACTCTGTCTGAAGAGTAACTTGGACTATTTCTTCGGCTGTCCAATTGTTGACCGTCTCCCTTGGAGCACACGGGCGCACCCAGTTGTCCAAATCGCAATCACTGTCACCGTCTTCACTGCCTGCTGCAAAGACATCACCATGATTCATCAATCCAGCGCTGGTGAAGGTACACGACCCTTTCTGAACACCCTACTCTGACTGAAGAGGCTGATAACCAATACCAAATTTGTCTTCCTTCACGGGCATATCAATCATCTTGCCCCAGCCTTCTGCGTTACCAGAATTGACAACCTCCAAAGTTTGCTTGTAGGACGCAATTGAGGCACCTGGCTTCTTCTGCTCAACAAAAGCCATCTTCTCAATCTGAATGGTCTCGAAAGCTTGGCATAGAGTTTCATGAATCTCGCCATCCATCTCCACATACTTGAAAGAGGATAGATGACTCACAAGAATGTCCTCCTCGCCACACACAGTCACAACCTGACCGTTCCACACATACTTCAGCTTTTGATGGAGAGTTGACGAAACTGCTCCAGCCCCGTGTATCCAGGGACACCCCAACAGACAACTATATGATGGTTGAATATCCATCACATAGAAGATAATGTCAAACACTTCTGGGCCAATCTTTACGGGCAACGTGACTTCGTCGAAAACAGATCGCTTGGATCCATCGAAAGCACGGACCACAAGATCACTTGGGGTGAGGAAAACCCCTTCAACATCAAGCTTAATCATAGCCTTCTTGGGAAAAACGTTCAAAGAAGATCCAGTATCAACCAACACATGCGACAACACTGCGCCTTTTCACTCCATGGTGATATGTAGGGCTCTGTTGTGATTACGACCTTCAGGTGTCAAATCTGAATTTGTGAACCCCAACCCATGTCTCGTACTTACATTTGCAATAACGCCCTCGAGCTGGTTGACTGAAATCTCTTGAGGCACGTAAGCCAGATTCAACATTTTCAGCAAGGCGTTACGGTGTGCCTCAGAACACATCAACAACGAGAGGATAGAGATTTTCAACGGAGTTTGGTTCAGCTGGTCCACAATCTTATAATCATTTTTCTTGATGACTTTCATGAACTCCTCTACATCTTTCTCAAAAGAACCCTCAGGCACCTCCTTCTGCACTGGTTCTTCCTCAACCGCAGCTTGCTTCCCTTTTGCCTTAGCAAGAGCCTCGGCATTGCTATCCCTCAGAGTCTGTGGCGCAAATAAACGACCACTCCTTGTGAACCCTCCAGGTCCTCCCACATTGTCCACAGCCGGACCAACAGCTACAGGAGTTCTATTTGGCACACCAATGGTTACTGGAGCCTGATTTACCGGTCTGGTCTGATTTTCTAGTCTTCTGTTGTTGCGGAAAGCATTGTCATACTTCCAAGGAAATGCCCTACTGTTCTCAACAGGTCTTCCACCATAAGCAGCAATGGTGGTAGGAGTACCAACAGTTACTGGTGCAGATATGGTCACCGGCGTACCAATAGTTACAAGTGCATTAACAGTTCTCGGAGCACGTCCAGGACCCTCGGACGGTTTAAAGTAAATGGTGACAGTTGATACCACTCCACGATCTTTCACAACACGACCAAACTTCAAGCAACCCTCATCCATCAAGCCCTGGATACCTCTCTTCAACTTTTCACAACCATTCTCTTGATCAACACAATCTGAACAGCCTTCATCATAGCCCGGGAACACTCCCCCTTTCAACATACATTCTTTTACCACCAACAGCGAAGTCTGAACATCATTGACATCAATTACCAAATCCACAGCTTCCTCACCTTCCACATTGTTCACCCTAGGCCCACCATACTGCGGCATAGGATTATTTACAACATTCGGAACAGGAGCAAAGTTGATTGTCTTGGCATCAATCAAATCCTGGACCTTATGATGGAAAGCCCGACAATTCTCAATGTGATGCCCCTGTGCACCGGAATGAAAGTCACACCGGGCATTAGCATCATACCCAGCAGGGATCCTCGTCAACGGAGCCATGGTGTGAAGCTCAACAAACTTCAACCTGAGCAGCTCAGGAAGCAACTCAGCATATGTCATTGGCAACGGATCGAAATGACGCTCGGGCACTCTCTGTCTTGGTTGAAATAGGCGTTGCTGTTGTTGTTGTTGTGGTGGTCCTCGTTGTGGTTGTTGAGGTTGAGTTGTCGGGATGGTCACAGCAACAACCTGATGATACTGTCCTCTGTTCATATTTCTCCGACTGTGCACAACATTAGTCTCACCCTCCATCCTTCTGGATGCCCCAGAAAATGGTTTCTTAGAACTCGAAGATGAAGAACCCGGGTCTTGAATCTTCCCTGCTTTGATAAGACTCTCAGTCCTTTCTCCGTAGATAACAACATCAGAAAAGCTACCAAACAGGCAACTTCCCATACGGTCCATAAATACACCCTGCAGTGTTCCAATGAACATATCGGTCAGCTCTCTCTCCAACATCGGAGGTTGCACTCTTGCCGCTAATTCACGCCACCTCTGGGCGTACTCTTTGAAGCTCTTCTCATCATCAGTGTATGCAGAGATCTTTTTGTAATAATCCTGCACATGAGTGCGAGGACAATAAGTGCCATTATATTTGTCAAAGGATGGCGCCTTGAATTTGTAAGGGATCCTCAATCCATCAACCAAGCCCATATTCGTAACATCAAACCCCAAAGAATTCTGACATTCCATGGCACGGATTTTCTCAGCAAGGGCATCAACTTTTCTATCCCTCTCTTCAGTCCTTCCCACCTCATCATCATCACTAAGGAGAGTGAATATATCCTCTTGTCTATCAACCAAAGGAGCAGGATGGCGAGCCGGAGCACGGGCCGCTCGAACATTAACAGTCTCTGGAGCGATAGGTTGTCCATTGATTCTGATACCCCTCAATTCATCACCCACATCATAGTTATTGACAGGGATGGTGGCAGCAGCATTGTCATTAACAGGGACTCCCTCTGGCGAATTACGGTTGATAGGTGGAATCACAGCTTCCTGTCTCGCAGCTCCTCTTGCCCTTGTACAACCCCTTGCATCATATTCATGAATTGGGCCATGTTGGCCCTCATCTCTGCTAATTCAGCCTGAACTTGATCCATGCTTCTCTGTTGATTCAGTCTTGTCGCGTAGCGGTGCGGACGACGATCAGCAATCCTGCCTAAAACAGGAACCAG
Source organism: Lathyrus oleraceus (assembly GCF_024323335.1). Classification (NCBI taxonomy): domain Eukaryota; kingdom Viridiplantae; phylum Streptophyta; class Magnoliopsida; order Fabales; family Fabaceae; genus Lathyrus; species Lathyrus oleraceus. The sequence goes on from NC_066579.1 coordinate 327,070,868, forward strand.
AATGAGAAATCTTCGTCAAGAACACCTGTAATGCAAGAATGATATATGCATGATGTGTATGATGCGTATGCTATTTTATCATGAATGATCCTGAAAAAGGATATACATATGCGGGTCAACTTTTCTTTTTTATGCACTATTATTTTTTTTGAAAATAAACATGCTATGATGCAAAATGATGAAGCCATGGCAGGTTAGCTGAGTATCACATGGCACAGGATCAGAACTTCAGCATCAGAACCCACGGTCATCAACAGAGCAAGTCATCGTCTGAACAAGTACCAACAGATTCAACCCGAGGATCCGAAATAAACGGAACCCGCTGATAAATACCATGGACAAACCTCCGGCGTCCAGAAATAAAGACCCATAAATCCAACTGAACCATAGTCACCATCACAGAATCACTGGCGGAACCTGTACTTGCAAGAATCAAACCCTCCCCTCACAGGTGAATTCTAACAAGGTCATCCTAAGGCGGATAATGGTCTCGACAATCGGACAAGATACTCAACGGGTTTGTCCTTTCGGGTGTGCCGTTGTAGCTCTCATAAGATCTTCTAAACCAAAAATCCGGGAAAGAACGGTCACCGAAGTCAACAACTCAAAAGAGATAACCCAACCAAAGTGGATACTTCACAACGGAAGAGCTCTCTCAAAAGAACCTCGTCCGGCTTGTGGTATGTCACGTCGCCAAAAACATGTTGACCTAACATGAGAGGCAACATGAGACCACACTAATCCTAGGTGTATACTCGGGCCTGAGTTTTAGCCCCACTCAGAACACCCACCCCAAATCAGAGGAACAACCTGTACAGAGTCCAACACAATGATAATATGATGCATGCAAACATATATGCAAATATATACAATCACAGCATAATAATCATAAATGTCATAAATAAAGTAGTAAAAGAAACCAAAACTATCCTAGAGAGCGCTAGGATTGACTCGCTTAGGGAAGATGGACCAGCAAGAGGTCAACTTCTTATAGTCCCCAGCAGAGTCGCCAGCTGTCGCATATGCGAAAAACAACTGGCGGGAAAAGACACAGAGCCTCCACCGTGCGTTATTTATCCCAAAGGAGGGAAAGGAAACGCTCGAAGTAAACCTGGAAAGAAAAGGAATGGTCTTACGACCAGAGATTGCAAGGTACGGGAGTTGGTTACGCAAGGGGAAGGTATTAGCACCCCTCACGTCCGTCGTACTCGACGGGATCCACGCTCAAAAGAATAGAATAAGGTTGCTAAATAACTGCTCAAAGAATGCACACACACTAGAATAAAACACAGATGAAAGACGGAGAAAGCGGACTCGGCAGGATGTCGCATCCTGGGCCTACGTAGTTTGTCAGAAACAAACATCAGAGTCGACGTAGTTCGGGGAAAGGGGAAACGTGCTCGCTAGGACCTCGCATCCTATGCATACGTATCTTCTCTAACCAGAGTAAGAATCAGAGCACTCGTAGCTCGGCTAACGCATGCCGAAACAAAACACTGAAAGGAGACGCTGAGACGTCAAAAGAAACACACAAACGGAAACAGACTGCCAATGGATGGATTTACATCCGACTCCGAACAACAAACAAACAAACGGGAAACCGAATGCCAATAGATGGACTTACATCACACTCCGAGCAAGCAAACGCAAACAGGAAACGGAATGCCAATGGCTGGTCTTACATCCAACTCCTAACAAACACACATAAAAAGAAGAAGGGTCTCGATTGCAACTAGGGCAAGAGAAAAGGAAGGTCTCAATTGCAACGAGGGCGAGAGAAAAGAATCACAACGAGGGCGAAAACCAGCAAGGATTAGATGTTAGTTGTCAGTCAAACTCGATAAGACATCGCGTCTTGTGCCTACGTATCTCATCTGAACACGAGAATCAGAGTTGCTGTAGTTCGGCTAAACCATTTCTGTTTGTTTTGTGTTTTTTACGTGAACAACGTCACTACGCAATCTACCGGATGCTCGACCTTTGGAGACTTACTCACCTGTAGTAGAAGGAGTTAAGGTGTTCTTAAAGGAAGATAAAGTTTGTTTGTGTTTTAGGAAAGCTCACGCAGGAAAGGAAGTCCTAGACGAAGGAACCGTGCTACCTTAATTGACATGCAAACGAGAGACTATGCGAAGTCTAGCAATCCTATGGGGATACAATCACACCATACAAAAACATATAACATGAAGTAAACACACCAACAAGGGGGCTCAAACATCAAGGGTAAGGCTTTAGTCAAGGGGTCATATCAACCTTGACAAACAAGCCAACTGTAGGGTATCTGAGGGCTCTTAACCACTGACATTGACCGTCAGGGTGAGCAGATGAAAGGTAATGAGGATAAGACCTCATAGCTCTTAACCCGGGCCTGGGTGAGCTTCAATCAATGAAAACGTGGGGATCCAGAATGAGGGACCCTACTCCACTTGACTGACTCTATATACAAGGATCTTGGGTTAGGTTCAAGAGCATTAGCACGTAGTGCGAGCATAATGAACGACTCAAACGATTAGCAGGGGACTGACTGCTAGTCCCTTCTATCTGCCAATTGCCTCTTCACTTAGGAGGACTTAAGTAACATGGGACAATGAGTAAACAAACACAGTCATTGCCTCTTAAGGAGGACTTCAGCCAAATGCCTGCCAAAAGAAACGACAGGGCTTCCAGACTACATGGAGTTAGAGGATGATTACCTAGGTGGTATACCAACCACAAGTAAAGCAAAGCTCAAGCAATGAGCTAAAGCAACTAAAGTACCTGTAAGAAAGTCAAACAAGTCAATATTCACATCCAGACAAACCAAACAGTCAATCAACAATGTTACAACCAATATGCACACAAGGCAAGTCAACAACTCAAGTGATTTCTTCACCAAGGTACCTACAACACAACAAAGGTTAGTGGACAAAGCAAATTTTCATCTCAAGTCATAAGATTGCATCAACCACTAGAGCTAATAGCTTGAACCTGAAATACAAAGCTCAAAAGATGAGTACAAACCACTAGTACAAAGACTAGGGTCAAAGGCAAAGCAAAAAGTCAAAACAGCAGCCAATATTCAACATGAAGCACATTTATTCAATCAAGAACATGTCCTAAAAAGGACCAGACTCAAATCCTAAGGCAAATCCATCTAATGATCATGCTAAGGCAAAGGTGTAAGACCCCAATTTTGTCCCTAAGATCATTGGCATCATATCATTTCATTGCATTGCCTCAAGGATCATTGGACACTTTGCTTCCTTCCCTGTGGGTGGGATCTTTTTGAGAGTGGTTCTTGATCACCAAGTATTGCTTTCATTTTGTGTATCATTGCTTTTCTTTTAATAACTAACCAAAAATGTACAAAAATATGTCATCTAACATCTGTATTGTAGCTTAAGCAGTCAACAGGTCAGGCAATCAAGTGAATCCTTTGTGCAAGAGATGAAGTTTCCATTGAGATATGGATCATGTGATCATTGTTTTGAGCATATATGAGCTATAGGTTCATTTTGGAGCAAAATCCCCAAGTGGTTGAGACTCAGGTTCATCAGAACAATTTCAGGTCATCTAAGGGCCAATGCAGTCAACTGAAAAGTCAACTGTGAGTTTTGAAGTGTGAAATTGAGTTTCTTCATCTCATTCATGTCCAAACAATGCTTATCCATCATATCAAACATCAACATTGAAGAATTTGAGTCAAAGCAAAAGTTTCCCAAAATGGAAAGTGACCTATAATTTCAACTTTCCAAAAATGGAAAGTTTTTTGTCCAACTTCAACTCAACTCTCCAACATCAAAGAAGCTTCAAATGAATTTTGGTCCAACATGAAAGTTGAAGAACTCTCTCTCCCATTTCCAAAAACTTCAAGATCATGAGCATCTGATGAATGGTTGAGGAGATATGGTCCAATCATTGCCAAGTGTTCATGGAACTTCAAATGGCCATAACTTTTGATTCATAACTCCAAATTTGGTGCCTCTTTTTCTAAAATGCTTCTCATGACATGAAGTTTCCAAAACATTCATCACATTGCATGAATTTCCATCACATGATCATTTGCTATTCCATGCCTATTTTGGAGGGAAACTTGAAAATTTAAAATTGATGCATCATGGGAACTTTCCACCATTGCCATTGTGTTTGAAAAATGTTTTTAAGTGAGTTTAACCATCCATATGGCACTGTTCACGTGGGATTACTCCATGCACCATGCAATTTTCATTTTTTTGCCATACACCTTATTTGCACTTAATTTCAACTAAGCATGGTTAATTTGGATTAAGAGTGGATTAGGACTTCATATATATTCATAATCATAACAAAATTGAGGAGGATTCTAGATCTAGATCTCAAAATTCTCTCTCCCTCCAAAATTTTCTTCTAATCAAAAATTCATAATCTTCAAAGAACCTTGCAATATTCTTCCATATTCTTGTCCTCTGGTGTGAATTGAGTGCAGATCAAGCTTTGGATTGTTGAATTCGTGTGGAAATCAAGCATGGAAAGTTCATGAAAGTGAAGATGGAAGTTGATTGTTGAGCTGGATTTAAGCCACTACAAGCCTCAATTACTACACAAAGCTTCAAGATAACATCTCAGGAGTTGATTTGGATCGTATGGAGTCTTGAATCGTGCATTTCAAGAAGCTGCTCTTCAAGAGGTTCAGTTTTCGAATCTCATAATTCTTAAATTCATTAACATGTTAGTGTAGATCTTGGAATGCTGAGTTTGTTGATGCTTTTAGAATTGAAAATGATGAATTATTGAGAGAGATATGCTTGATTAAAGTTTGCTACATCAAAATGTTTTCCATCGATCCTCTCTGTTCATGATGAATTGATGTTAGATAATGCTCGATCTGTATTCTCCATGACATGAGCTTTAAAATGATGTATCCATTTCGAAATTCTGGAAAAAAAATTGTTGAGTGACTACTGTTCATCACCGTCTTCACGAGGAAGACGATATTTTCCACCGCGCACCACCGTGATGAATAGTGTTAGGGTTTGGCTCTGGTTCTTGCTTGAAGAACATGTTTGATCCGTGTTCCTCGCTTCGATCCATGTGAAGCGTGTTTGTGTATTTTTTTTTCATTTTTATTTCCAGGGATTGAAACGACGACGTTTTGATTGGCGCTCACACATGGTTCGATCCTGGCCTAAGACGTTTTTCAAATTAATTCCTCTTTAGCCTTTCCCTCCAAATTTCCATATGCCATGATCCACTTTCATTTCAAATATTTTGCCAACTTTGAAAAATTATATAAAATTGAAAAATGATCCAATTAATTCCTGGTTTTTTGCTACTTGATCCTTGGAATGTCTTCTATTTTATGGTGTTGATTTCTGAAGTTGTGCATGGTTGGATTTTGAATTATGTTAGGATGATTGAACATGTGTGCTTTTGTGACATTGCCTTGTTCTTTCCATTGTGAAATGCTTGATATTGATCCAATGGCCCTGAAATTTTGTGTGTTGGTTCTTAACATGTTGATGGACATTTTAGGCTTGGTTTGATATTTTTCTCATGTTCCATCCCTGTTTTATGTACATGTTAACATGGTGTGACAATGTATGTCACACAATTGGATGTCTTGCTTGTGAAATTTTATTTCCATATCAAATGAGCTCCTCTGTTTATGATTTTTGGTATGATGATTGGTTTGGATATGGTGTATGCTCATGAAAATTTCCAGAATTATTTGAGTCATTTCTGTTTTGATTTGAAATTTTGTTTCTCAATGTCCAAAAGTATGCCTTGAATTTGCCTTTGACTTCTCTTGCTTATTACATGCCCTTGCTTGATGATTTTGATGTGGTCCTCTTTAGGACATGTTCATGATTGATTAAAGATGATTCATGTTGAGTTTTAGGTTCTGTTTTTAATTTTTTCCTCACTTTTGACCCTAGGCTTTGCCTTAGGGGTTTCGACTCACATTTTGGGTTGTGCATTTCAGGTTTCAAAGCAATTAGCCACATTGGTTGATATTATCTCATCACTTGTGATACAAGCTATTTTGGTTGACTAACCTTGATGTTTTGTAGGTCTTGTGGATGGTGAAGCAATTTAGTTTGCTTGCACCTTATGCCTTGCACCATTGTTATCTGATGATTGGTTGTCTGACTGTATTAATTGTTTGATTTGTCTGGATGTAAATATTGACTGGTTTAGCTTTTCTTACAGGTACTTTAGCCGCTTTAACTCATTATTTGAGTTGCTTTGCTTTGCTTGTGATTGGCATACCACTTAGGTATTTTCCTCATCTCCATGTAGTCTGGAAGACCTGTCATGCTATTTTGGCAGGCACCTGTCTGAAGCCCTCCTTAAGAGGCCATGTCTTTGTTTGTTTAATTTTGTGCCAAGCAGGTTAAGTCCTCTTAAGAGGCATTGGCAGATGAAAGGGATGTGCAATCCATCCCCTGCTACTCAGTTGTGTCATTCATTTTGCTCACACCATGTGTTGATGCACTTTGAATAAAAAAACCAAAAATCTTGTATATAGAGTCATGTCATTATGGAATAGAGTTCCTCATTCTGGACTCCCACACCTTCTATTGATTCAAGCTCACCCAGGCCCGGGTTAAGAGCTATGAGGCATAACCCTCATCTCTATTTTATCTGCTCACCCTAACTCTCAATGTTAGAGGTTAAGAGCCTGACTACCCATTCCAGTATTTGGCTTGTTTGTCAAGGTCGATATGACCCCTTTACTAAAGCCCAACCTTGATTGAGCCTATTGATTGTGTATAGTGTGTGATAACTGATTGCTTGTTTGCTTATTTGTCCATCTGTGCATAATTGTTGGTGTGTGCCTATGTGCATTGGTTTCATCTTTGAACATTAATTGTATATCATTTCATGATCATTTTTCATACTTTGTGTTATTTTGCTTTGTCCATTTAGGAGTCAATTGTAAGTCCAGCTATTGGCAGTTGTTTCCTGTGATCTGGTAGGATTTGGAACTAAGACCATTGAGTGGCATTCCATTTCCTTGGAGTCGAGTGTAAGACCATTTATTGGCAACTTGTTTCCTCTTGCTTATTGCATTTGTTATCTTTGATTTGTGAGACTAATGTAAGTCCATAGATTGGCATCTGGTATCCATGTTTTCTTTGATTTGTGAGACTAGTGTAAGTCCATAGATTGGCATCTGGTATCCATGTTTTCTCTGCTTTGTGAGACTAGTGTAAGTCCATAGATTGGCATCTAGTATCCATCTTTGTTTTGTGAGGCTAGTATAAGTCCATTGATTGGCATCTGGTATCCTTTTATTTTTTCCATCTTTGATACATGCTCTATTTGTTATCTGCTTTGTGTTGCCTTATTCCAAAGGAACTTCCTTGAATCACTGCTATGATTTTGAGAAAGCGATTCCTATTCCTGTTCCTCAACCTTAACCCTTTTGTGTTTAACTTTGAACCTTGTTTTCATCCTTAACATAAAAATCAGAAAACTTTTGTGCAAACATTTTCACTTGTTTTCAAAACTAGAAACCTAGGCCTTAAGCCTCCGATTTTCAAACTTCATTTTCACTATACTTCTTCTGAATTGAACATTAATGTCAACTTTGACTATCTTTGTGAATACTTCTAATTGGTTAATTCAACCCACTCAATTGCTTTTGTGGCCCTTGTCCACTTCTTAATCAAGTTTTCATGCATTAGCCATAGATCTGAGTTATCTTAGTGGTTGATGTGAATCTCACCTTTTGTCCTTAGTGATCGAACTGTAAGACTTCCATACTGAAAACAGGGTTAACCCCTCTAGTATGTCGAAGCTATTCTCACATGGTGGACTTGTGGTTGTTCAAGTTGAGTTTTCTCCCTTTGATAACAAAAGACCTTAAGGCTTTTGTTTAAAATCAATCCACTCACTTTTTTTGAAATCTTTTAGCCGAACTACGACGTTTTGATCCTTATCTTTCATGAAAAGGTACGTAGGCAATGGGTTTCATCCATCCAAACACAAAAATAATAAAAACTTGCACATTCTTTCTCTCATCCCTTCAATCAATGTTTGCACAAAAATACTTCATAAACAAATAATTTTACAACAAGTTGTGAAAAGAGGTTCCCTAGGAGTACCTAGGATGCATTGGGTTCCTAACACCTCCCCTTTGCATAATTACCCCCTTACCCAGATCTCTGACCTTTAATTAGTTTTCTTCGTGTAAAACTTCTTAGGCTTTTGTTCGCTTTCTAGCCATTCCTTTGGATAAATAGAAGTGCGGTGGCGACTCTATCTTTGTATGCTTTGCTTTTGATTTAGTCAATAAATCATAAAGTGACGAATACACCGCTACAGAAAAGTGGCGACTCTGCTGGGGATAGTGATCCTTGGTGGGTTTGCCTACTTTTCACACTTTTTGTGATATATTGTTTATGACATATTTTTGTACAATTTGGGATTACTGTATTGTTTGTAATGATTGATTTGCTTGATATATCAATTGCTTGCTTGCTTGGTGATCCCTGTGAGATGAGTTTTATACCCGAACTCGAGTGCACCCTATGATAGGAGAATGGCATAATCACGTCGACTTGTGTGGAGTTATTCCTTAGCAAGTTGACTTGCGAGTCCATTCACTTGGTGGAGGTCATGTTGGATTAATGATGTCACACAAGTTATTTGTGGTTAGGCATTATTCTTTCAATATGTGCCGTAGAAGCCAAGGACCTTAGTTTACCAAGCCCATCTTGGCCTATTTTTAGGACGTAGTGCGGAGGTCATTCAAATGTCAGATTTGATGCGGTTGTTACGCGATACTACACTCATAAGAGTCTCTCTTGAGAATATTTTTGGAATACGAGTATTCGTTCCTCCGATAATATTCGAAAGATGGGATGATGACTATGGGAACCTCTGATAGAACATGTTCGGCAGGTTTAAACCATAGTACACTCCCTTTGGGTGGTTCTTAACCGAGACTCCATGCTCGTGACTCGCAACAAACCTGTGATTCATGGTTGAGTCGTTCAGACATCCTTAATATCAATGGAACTTGGGTGTCGATAAGGTGAAAACCATAATCCACCAAAATGGATGATTGATATTAAGGATGATTGAGCCGGTTCATGTATCGTTAATATCAATGGAACTTAGGTGTCGATAAGGTGAAAACCATAATCCACCAAAATGGATGATTGATATTAAGGATGCTATGAGCTTTCCCATGACCTTTGTCTGGTGTGCTTTGATTGATCCTTGAGTGTGATTGTTGCATTCATGCATTCATGCATTCATCTGCATTCATGTCATCAGATAAAAAGAAAATTTTCAAGGAACTTAAGGGGTTTATTTGCAAAATTTTCAGAGGTGGAAAGACAAAAAAGGCATACAAAGAAGTACAGCTTTAGACAACCCGATCTGAAAGAGTTAAGGAATCTGACATCCTATGTATTAGATCCCTTGGGTTTCAAAGCTCGTTATGGGAAGCTTTTGCCTCTGTTGACTACTCAGGTTGATGAAGGGTTGATGGGCACTTTGGTGCAGTTCTATGATCTGCTGTATCACTGCTTCTCTTTTCCGGACTTTCAGCTGTTGCCTATGCTTGAGGAGTATGCTCATCTTGTGGGTATTCCTATTCTGGACCAATTGACGTTCAGTGGCTTAGAGAGTATTCCGACTTCTCGAGAGATTGCAGACTTGTTGCACATAGATGAATCCTTGGTTAAAGCTCATATGACTACCAAAGGTGGAATTCAAGGTCTTCCTTCTGAGTTCCTCATTGCTCAAGCTACCGTTTATGGGAAGGCCATGAGTGAGGATGCCTTTGAAGCCATATTCGTGCTTCTCATCTATGGATTGGTGTTGTTCCCCAACATCGACAAATTTGTGGATGTGAACGCTATTAGGATCTTCTCGGTTTTTAATCTCGTTCCGACTCTGTTGGGTGATACCTATTTCTCTTTGCATCTGAGGAATGCAAAAGGTGGTGGCGCTATTGTGTGTTGTTTGCCTCTGTTGTATAAGTGGTTTATTTCTCACTTACCTCTGACGGTCGCTTTCAAGGAGAACAAGGGATGTCTACGGTGGTCTACGAGACTTATGTCTCTCACTAATGATGATATCTCTTGGTATGATCGTGTATATGACACTATGCAGATTATTGACTCTTGTGGTGAATTCTCCAATGTGCCTCTTCTTGGTACATGTGGTGGGATTAGCTACAACCCTATCTTAGCACGACGTCAGCATGGGTTCCCCCTAAAGGACAAACCTAATAACATTCTGTTAGAAGGTGTGTTCTTTCAGGAGGGTAAAGATCCCCAAGGCCTGAAAGCAAGGATGGTCCGCGCTTGGCGCAAGATTCACAAGAAGGGTAGAAATGAGTTGGGTCCGAAGAACTGCATTGCTTTGGAGCCGTATACTGATTGGGTAAGGAAGAGAGCATCCTAGTATCTCATGCCATATGATTATCCGAGACCTACACCTTTAGTTGTGGCTGGGCCTTCAACCCTCCCTAACCAAGGCGTAGAGGAGTTGAGAGACGAAGACCTTTCACGTGCCTGGATCCGTGAAAGAGAAGAGTTGCTTCAACAACTTAAGGAGAAGGACGCTCTGATCGAGTTCCTCGAGCATCAGGTCATTGACGATCCTGGTGATACATGGACTTCTCTACTTCCTCAGTCTTCCAAGTTCTGGAAAAGGAGGTATGACAGACTCGCCAAAGAGAAGGCGGATATGGAAGCAGCATATGAGAGAGAGATTAAGAGGCTTCGTGCAGCTTATCTTCCGGCATCCCGAGCTTCTAGGGATCTATAGGATGTTTATTTTCTTTTTCTCTTGTAATAATTGACAATGCTGTACTTCTTTTCTCAAATATATTTGATGAGATATTTTCCATATGCGATCAAATGCTTAATATTCAAAATTTGCAAATAATACCCTAAAAGTTCCTTCGAAAATAAAAACAAATCATATGCACCAGCATTGCATGCATCATTTGCATAAGCAGGTATTTGTTCCGGTCTTCTTGTCTGTGGCCTAACTCTGTGCTCTTCATTTATTTTGAAGACAAGCTGACTCATCGGTACTACACCAGAGCCAACTCTTCTAGATTGATGGATCATCTTGAGCAAGAGAACTGTGAGCTCAAAGAGGAGGTTGCCAGACTAAGTGCTTTTGATGGATTTATTCCGGGTTAGCCACTTGTCTTCTTTCTCATACATTGATGCTGAGGATGAAGTTGGAACGCCTTTCCAAGCTTTATCTATAGCCGAGCCGATTGAGAAGAAGTCTCCTTCATTTGCTTCCTATCGTGATGCAAAACTGGCCATTGAATGTGGTGTAGTTGCTGGTTTAGGAAAAATGATCGAGCTTGAAACAACAAATCCCGGGCTGGCATTGGCTATTCTTCAGGGGTCTTCAACGATAAAGGGTTGTTCAAGAGTGGAGGTTTCATCCACGCCGATCAGAGCGAGGAAGCTGCTGCTATCTTGGAAGAGGATGCAGAGGACTCTGACAACTTTGTCATCCCTGGCGGAATCTGCAACAATTGGGTCGCTGTGGATGTTCCTACGGTCATTCATAAGTCAACGTAATTTGTTCACTTTGTTTGAAAACCCTTCTCCCATGCCAAAAGGAGAAGTGATGACATTGTTGGCATCATATATACAATGATATTTCATCCAATTAATGCATGTTAAACATTTGTTTTTCCATTTGTTTTCACTTTTTGCTTTTTTGCATGAAATCGGTGATCACAAAAAACCCTAAAAACAAGAATAAAAGCAATCTTTTCATCTACATAATGATTTGCTTGTTTAAATTCTAAAGTTTTTTTAATTATCCAAAATCATTATGCAGGTTGATTCTTAAACCCATTGAACATAATGATCCAACGCCATCTCCCAATTTTGAATTCCCTGTATTCGAGGCAGAGGAAGATGATGTTGAAGGGATTCCTGACGAGATTACCCGTCTTCTTGAGCGAAAAGAAGATCATTCAGCTGTATCTTGAGAATTAGCAAAACAGTCAAACTGGGGCATTACAAATGTAATAAAAAAAAAGGGTTAAAAACAAAATCAAAAAAAAAATCAAAAATCAAAAAAAAAAATTCAAAAAAACAAATAAAGGAAAAAAGTATACCCTCAAACCCCAAGTTGACTGATGCTGAATGGATTCAGAGTCGTTATGACCAGTTGAATCTAATTGAAGAAAAGCGATTGACTGCCATATGCCATGGTCAGTTATATCAGTAGAGAATGAAGAAAGCATTCGATAAGAAGGTCAAGACTCGTGTGTTCCGAGAAGGTGACCTCGTGCTCAAGAAAGTTTTGTCTTTCGCGCCCGATTCCCGGGGCAAGTGGACTCCAAACTATGAAGGTCCATATGTTGTCAAGAGAGCCTTTTCAAGCGGTGCTTTGATGCTCACAACAATGGATGGGGAGGATTTCACTCGTCCTGTGAATTCAGATGCAGTCAAGAAATACTTTGCCTAAAAAGAAAAACAGAATAGCTCGCTAAGTTGAATACCTAAAAGGGCGGCTTAGGCAAAAATGAGCGTCTCGGTGGATAACCCGAAAGGGCGATCCAGGCAAAAATTAGAGACATGAAAAAATGAATTTTCATCTCGCTAGATTGAGTACCTCACCCTGGGGCAATCTAGGCAAAAATTAGGGATTTGGCAAGTAACTGCATCCTGACAAGACTTTCTGTTCTACAACTGTCTTTTCGTCAGAGATTCTCGCTCGGTCATCGTCAACTGAAGCTTCGAATACATCGGATTCAAATTGGTAGAGAAAGGATCATTATGTTCAATGTAGCCCTCTTCCAATATATATCACCGATTTCAAATTTGTACAGATCTGTGGAGTCTTGCCATTCGCAGATTACCATTCCATCAAATAAATTTGAGCTTTTATCCAATTATTTGCACTCTTATTTGTTTCAATTCAACAAATGTTTTGCATGTTTTAATTGATAAAATGTCATTGTTTTAAACAAATAGAATTTTTTCAATTTTGTTTTTAAACAAAGTGAACATTCACAATGATAAAAGGATACTTAAGAAATTCTCAGTGCTCTCCCAAGGGTGGCATGATTTCCAACAGGGTAAGACATTTGTTCATATTCCTGGCATGGCTGTATCCTCTTTCTCCAGATTGTTGTTGGGGTTTCTCCCCAAGCAGAGTTTCTGTTGAGATTTTGTTCCCTAAGCAGGGTATTTGTTGGGGCTTCTCCTGAACGGATTTTGTTGAGCAGAGCCTTTATTATGACTCCTCCTCACTCAGAGTGCCTGTTGAAGACTTCAATGTTCCTCTCCAGCAGTACTCTCTCCCTAGCATGGGTGCTTTCCTTTTGGAAGATTTGGTAGTTGGTGGGTTGATACCCCAGTACTTCGTTGTTTCCTCGGATAGATCCCCAGCGGAGTTGTTGGCATGATGTACTTCATCTATGTTATCTATTCCCCATCAGAGTGCTTGTTGAGGTTTTCACCTCTCCTCCCTTCAGCGGAGCAGTGATTCTTTCCTCCTCAGCAGTTGTGGTTTCCTTTTGAAGGTTCAGTTTTTGGTGGTTGATCCCCAGTGCTTCTTCTCTGCCTCAGAGAAATCCCCAGTAGATGGGTGGCATGGTGGATTGTATCTGTAATGATTTTCTCCCCTGCAGAGATTTGGTTGATTTCCTGATGTTTCTGATCCCCAGTAGAGTTGCTTGTGTGGCAGAATCTACTTGCGTGATCTTGTCTCCCTCAGTGGATTTGTCCCCAATGGAATTGCTGACAGTATCCCCAGTAGAGTTGCTTGTGCGGCCAGATTCTACTTGTGTGTTCTGTTTTCGTAGAAGCTTTCGCCTGTGCAGTGAGCTCCTGTTTCCCAGCTGGGACTGATGATCCATCCTTGCAGAGATCTTGTTGTTTCCTGATCCCGGCAGATTGTTTGTTCTCCGGTGATCCTGGCTTTCTCTCCTGTGGTGTAGTATCGGGCGTTTGATTCCTGGACCTGTTTGTGTTAGAAATGTCTGTTTTGTCAGCATTCATCAAACATAAATCACGCATATTTATGCATACTTTCAACATTTAGATATTCATGTTGCATTTTTTGCCATATATCTTTTGTTTGTGGTCTCCTGATAATTGGTGATATAGATCTCCCCAGTAGATCTCTCCAAGCAGATGTCGGTGTTTAATCTCTCAATATAGAGTCAGCCCTAAGCAGAAAGTGTCTGTCGTTCCTTCTGCAGTTCCCCACTGAGATATATCCTCGTGGATGACGGTTGTTTCCGTTTCCTCCCAACACATATATTGGGATGGGTTTTCCCTATTGAGTTATATCCTCATTAGGACGAGTCTTGATTCAGTTTGCCTTTTTGGTTTGATTCTGAATTGACCTTTTTTCAACTGTCTCTTGTGCTTCCCTGTGGAATAAATGAATAAATTTCCCAGTAGCCGGCAATAGTTCATCTTATCCCCAACGGAGTCTTTGGGCCTCTACCCAGTAACTGGTAGTTGTAAGTCCTATTTCTTTTGGCCTCTACCTAGTAACCAGTAGTTGTAAGTCCTATTTCTTTGTGGTTTTCTACCCAGTAACCGGTAGTTGTAAATCCTATATACCTTTTTCCCTCTTTGCGGAATCTGTGGTTGTTTACCCAGAGATTGGTATTTGTGAACCTTTTGTTCCTCAGCAAGAGTCGTTGGTTTTCTACCCAGTATTCAGTAGTTGTAAATCCTGTTTTTCTTGCTCTTCAGCAGATTTTATGGTTTTCTACCCAGTAACTGGTAGTTATAAACCCATTTATTTTCCCCGTGCGGAGTTGTGATCCTTTCGCTCCCCACGCAGAGGCTTTGGTTTCTACCCAGTATTCGGTAGTTGTAAACCCTACTTTTTTATCCTCATCAGAGTTGTGGTTTTCTACCCCGTATTCGGTAGTTATAAACCCTACTTTCATCCCCTAGCAGAGGTAACCTTTGTGGTTCAGTCTGGTTGATGGCGGATTTTGTGGTTTTCTACCCAGTATTCGGTAGTTGTAAATCCTATGTTGTTGTTGTCTCCCTATCGGAGTCTGTGCTTTCTTGTGGATAATTGCCGTATGCTAGCAATTTTATCCTCAGCTGAGTATTTGGTCTTCTACCCAGTATTCGGTAGTTGTAAATCCTATTCTCTCCCCTTTGCAGAATTAACCTTGTTGTTCATCCTAACCGATGACAATTACTCTTGGTGGTTATCAATATCCAGTATTCGATGTTGATTTTTCCCCATCCTCTTCTGGGTAATTGCTCTGAGTAAGCAATTGTATCCCCAGCAAGTCTTCTTGTGGATAATTGCCGTATGCTAGCAATTTTATCCTCAGCGGGTCCTTTCACTGTATGCCAGTGATTTGTTCCCCGGATCATTGATTTGTTATCAATGCATCCCCAGTGAGTTCTCTTTCATTTACCCTTTTGTTGGTAGTGATTGTTGCTCCCTTTGATTGGTCATCATTATATACCTAGTTTTGGTATCCCGATGCCTTTCTTTTCGGATGATTTATCCTTTAACCCAGTAACTGGTTGTGGATAATCTTCCATGCGAGTGTATTATCCATGTTCTGACGGTAATGGATAATATATCTCATGCACTCTTCAGTCGAAGCCTGTTGTGTTTCCCCAGTCGAGTAAGATTCGTGTTCCTTTGCGGAATCGAATATTCTTGTTTCCCCTCTTTTGAGCGTATCTCCAAGTAACCGGTGATATGTCTCCTGGATAATTGCCGTATGCTTGCAATTTATCCCCAGTGAGTTATCTTTCGTCTACCCTGTTGTTGTTGGTAACGATTGTTTCTCCTTTCGGTTGGACACCTATTATATACCCAGTAATCGGTATCCCTGGTGTTCCTTCCATGCGAGTGTATTATCCACGTTCTGACGGTAATGGATAATATATCTCATGCACTCCTTGGTCAAATCTTTTGATTGTTTCTCCAGTGGAGTAAGATTCGTATTCCTTGTGGAATCGAATATCCATCCTTTAATAAGTTTGCGTTTTGCTTCCTTCAGGATGATGAGTGTCTTGGCAGTAAAAACCAATTCACGTTTTCGGTTGATCTATCCTTTAACAACCTACAACCCGGTTGTGGATAATCTTCCATGCGAGTATATTATCTACGTTTTGACGGCTACAGATAATATATCTCATGCACTCTTTGGTTGAATCCTTTGTTTGTTTCCCCAATTGAGTATGATTCGCATTCTTTACAGAATCGAATGTCCATCCTATAAACAAGTCTGCTTTTCCAGCTTTCTTCAGGATGATGAGTGTTTTGGAACACAAACCAATTCACGTTTCGGTCGGCCACATATTATATACCCAGTAACCGGTATCCCTGGTGTTCCTTCCATGCGAGTGTACTATCCACGTTCTGACGGTAATGGATAATATATCTCATGCGCTCTTTGGTTGAAGCCCTCTGTCTTTCTCCAATCGAGTAAGATTCGTATTTCCCTTTTGTGGAGTCGAATATCCATCCTGAAAAAAAAAAAAAAAAAAAATCAAGTCTGCTTTTCTAGCTGTCTTCAGGATGATGAGTGTTTTGGAACACACACCAATTCACGCCTTGGTCAGTCACCTGTTATATGCCTACAACCCGGTATCCTTGATGTTCCTTCCTGTCTGCTCCCTATTATGACCTTGGTCCCCTGTGGAGTCAGATTTTCCTGAGTTGATGTACCTTTTTCAGGTCTTCCTCAGATGTTTTTGGTTGATTGATATCTCTCACCCTTATATCGGTCTTAGATATTCATTCTTCCTGAGCTTGTTACCCAGTAACCGGTAACACCTCATCCCTTTTGCTTCCCCTAGAGAGTCTTTGTTAGACATCCCCAGCGGAGTATTCCTGTTGTGGCTTTTCCCTTTTGCTGTATTGGCGTTTTCCCCAATATACGCAATCTTCCCCGGCAGGGAGGTTCTGTGTGAATCTTTCCCCAGCCTGAGTCCGGATTTTCATCTGAAGTATCCTTTGTGGATAGTTTTGTTGTGTTGGCGTTTTCCCCAATACACGCATCGTTGATTCAGCTTGAGTCGTTCCATCGGATTTGTCTTCCTTTGGAACTCTTTTCCCCAGTTTGAGTCCTTTACTCCCCAGTGAGGTCTCCGGTCGAGTCGTGTCCTGCTCACGCATTCTTTTTTCTTATCCCCATAAGAGTCCTGATAGAGTCTCTGTTCCTGGTGAGTGTATTACTCCGATGGATCGTCTTTTCTTCTTTGTGGACCTATATTCCCCACAGAGTTTGTTTCTTTTGCATTCATACATTTGCATCATGAGGTCTCTTAGGGACCAAAATTTGTCTCATTATTGTTATTTAAGCCCATTCTACCGCGTCGAGATGAAGATTTTAACCTTCACTTCTCCGGCTAGAATGATCTTAAATAGGGGCATCTGTAAGACCCCAGTTTTGTCCCTAAGATCCCTCATGGCATCATATCATTTCATTGCATTGCCTCAAGGATCATTGGACACTTTGCTTCCTTCCCTGTGGGTGGGATCTTTTTGAGAGTGGTTCTTGATCACCAAGTATTGCTTGCATTTTGTGTATCATTGCTTTTCCTTTAATCACTAACCAAAAATGTACAAAAATATGTCATCTAACATCTGTCTTGTAGCTTAAGCAGTCAACAGGTCAGGCAATCAAGTGAATCCTTTGTGCAAGAGATGAAGTTTCCATTGAGATATGGATCATGTGATCATTATTTTGAGCATATATGAGCTATAGGTCAATTTTGGAGCAAAATCCCCAAGTGGTTGAGGCTCAGGTTCATCAGAACAATTTCAGGTTATCTAAGGGCCAATGCAGTCAACTGAAAAGTCAATTGTGAGTTTTGAAGTGTGAAATTGAGTTTCTTCATCTCATTCATGTCCAAACAATGCTTATCCATCATGTCAAACATCAACATTGAAGAATTTGAAGTCAAAGCAAAAGTTTCCCAAAATGGAAAGTGACCTATAATTTCAACTTTCCAAAAATGGAACGTTTTTTGTCCAACTTCAA